>NW_026935866.1:0-6872 GCF_032062105.1 Saccostrea cuccullata | reverse complement strand
AAAAGTTGCCCGATACTCTGGTTCAACAGAGAAACAGTCCATTCAGTTTGATAATAAAGGTAATGCTCTCTTCTCCTCTGGTGGTTCCGATAAATACATTTGTGAGAACAGAAACCTGGATATCTGTGTGGCTGACCGTGGAGCACAAGCAGTAGTGGTGGTCAATCAGACTGGGAAATTAAGATTCAAATATAAAGGGCATACTCCTAAGGCAAGCATGAGATCTTTGTGTCCAACAGGAATTACTACAGACAGTCAGGGTAACGTCCTGACAAGTGATGAAAATAATATCTGTATACACATCATTAATGAGTATGGACAGTTCGTATGTTACATATACTGTAGAAGTCTGAATTTAATACGAGGATTGTGTATAGATAAATATGACAATCTGTTTCTTATTGGTTTCAGAGTAGAGCTTTTGAGGGTCTTAAAGCTTGTAAGGCTAATTGAATACCTGCAGTGAAATAAGCTTTTTTTAAATATTATTTCTTTAAACACGTCAAAGCAAGAATAAAATAAGGAAAACTAGAATTAATATGTACTTTCTATTTTGTCTCAGTATCGGAAAAATTATTCATTTACCATTAAAATAGCATGCATGTATGGAAACGTACGAGACAATTTATATTTCAAATCTTAGATATTTCCTATGTTAATTTAGGTGAAAAGAGTAATTTGTTAAAAATATGGAATATGAGAGGTATCTGACGAGACAGTATAGCTCTTCTTTAATTTTCTGTTCTGAATAACAAGTACGTGGTAAGAGATGTACAGTATATATTTTACATGCATAATGTTTACCTATTATTAATATTATTATTGATAAAGGCAGCGACTAGTTATCTCATACTACTTACATATGCAATTGAATCAGGGCAATGGTGTTTAACAAATATTTCTCATTTACTTGAATCTGATTGAATCTGATTTGTTCAGAAACATTCGATTAAAACCATTACTCTGTCAAGTATATGGAGATAACGAACAGTATTCAATCTCAAAGTCCATTAAACACTACCAAATAAGAGCAGAGCAAATACGTACCCCCAAAACATCAGAGGTGGGATCAGGTGCCACGGAGGAGTGAGCATCCCCTGCTGACCGGTCACACCCGCCTGATGAAATCACATCCATCAGTATAATAATACAGTAAACATTGTTTACAACTAATGTTGATATATTACTGAATATTAAAATCTTGACTGCGCTAAAATATGTGCGCTGATAACATTGTAATTGTGAAAATATTAAATATACATGTATACCTTTTACAACAAGAGAACCATTTTCAACCGAGGCGAGATTTTCAAAACTATAACTACAAGAAAGTATGAGATATAACCAAGCACTGTCTATATCAATGTGTGAGCGTGGTTTACTTAGTTTTCGTGGAAAAAACAATAATTTGCGATGCATCAAATTATTCAATAACTAAACGCTATTAATCAGTATATTCCAATTCATTGTCACGTCATGATACCTATGGTATTTCAGCAAAATATCATTTTAATGAAGAATTTGCACATAAAAATAAATTGAATAATATGGAAAGTTGTTCAAGCTCTTTGAAGGCAAAGGAAGCAGTTAAATAACCTGTTGTATTTCTATTGACGGAGAAAAACGGTCCTATTAAGTATTTTGTTTGTCCAGGGAAGGATATGGAGATAACGAACAGTATTCAATATCAAAGTCTATAAAACAATACAAAATAGGGGCACAGCAAACACGGACCTTCGAAACATTAGATGTGGGATCAAGTGTCATGAAGGAGTGAGCATACCCTGCCGACCGGTCACATCCACCGTGCGCTGTCATGATCGGAAAATAACGGAAAAATCCGTCGACAATTCAGTATATAAATAATGGACTAACAATTCATATGAAAAACATCAGTCAGCATTTCACTCATTGAAAAATTGTATTTGCTGACAAGGTCATTGTATCGACCATAGAACTTACGAAATGCTGACTTTAACTCTTTACAACTTACTGAACTGTTATGCACATTCACTTAATGTTCACGTCAAAGAAGTAGAAATTTACCATTTCCCCGCAAGCACCGTTTAGCGTGGTACACATTTCTATAAAGTTTAGTGTAAATAATATTATGACGTTATATTTTAATACAAAAATAACTTTTCTTATTTTATAATATTTTTGCAAGTATGAAACAGAAGGAAATTTGGATAAAATTGAAGATTAAATGAACTTTTTAAAGTGCGTGAAAATGCGTGATTGCGGGGAAACGGTATATGCGTGATTTTGCGTTAGAAATAGGAAGTTGTATATGCGTTAAAATCCGGAGAAGGGTGTTAAACGAGACGTACAGCTGATATCCTTGTTTCATCATCTTGTTTGTCAATAATTTACCGTGTAGAAATTGTTCATTTGTAGAGCATGCTCTTGTGTATCGAATGCGCTGCAGAACTGTATAGCTCTCCGAAAAAAAATATATTGACAGACAGGAGAACTAAAGTGCCACCAATTGAAAAAATATATAAGTATATTTATTGCGCACAAAATTTTGCGCTTGCTTCTGAATTAACTCTCTCAATTTTACTCTAAATCGCACAAAAGCTAGGTTTTAAAATATTCATTACTTCTCTACAAACTCCTTTTGTAGATAACATCTGCACGAAGCGCCTTAGACCGAATTATCTTGCAAACCAAAATGGCAGTATAAATAGACGAAATTTTTAAGGATCTCAATTTAAGGGCCTGGAGGGCTATTCAGAACAATTATAGGGAATGTTTTGTTGTAAAAACAGTGAAAGAACATGTAAGTAACACACGATAAGTAATATTTTGACATGACAGTTAAAAAACATAGAGAAATAAATCGAAAACAGCGCACTTTTTTGTGTGCAATAAATATACAATTTTTTTTTTCGGAAAGCTACAGTACTGCAGCTAGTCTACTGCAATTTTGTAGCTAAACAGATGTGCTCCCATGATAATGTCCTTCCAGGTAATCCTGAAGTTCCTGCACAGTTCCTCTTGTGGAAAGATATTCTCCAGTTTGTAAAATATAAAGCAATTAAGGTACTCCGATCCTCAGGTTCTGAAAATCAAGCATTTACTTATTGAAAATGCTCACAAAAATGTTTCTGAATTTTCAAAGTAATATGTTTTTGCCCATAATAATTCTTTAAACTTCATGTTTCAACTTAATCATATTACATGAATATAGAGAAAATTAGTAAATCTTAAATATCTTTTCAGGAATTGTGAATAAAAACACCTGCTTTGAATTTTCTAATTCAGATTTGATCAATTAACACAATTTAAAAATAAAAATCATAGGCATCCAGGCTTTTGAAGAAATTCCTGTTTTTATACATAAAATGTACTTTAATTTTTAAAATTTATTTTGATCATTTTACAATGCAAAGTTTATAAAGATTTTCCTGTCATTGCAAAGCACCATAAAACACTTCTAGTTTCATATCATGTTAATTAACATTGGTATATATGGTTAGATTAAAATGAACATCAATTTCTTGATATATGTAATTTTAAAATGCTATTGCGGAGTAAAAATTTCGACTTTTTTTAGGACCTTTCTGAAAACTTCAAAGAACCTTGAAGGACATTGAGAGGTATATAATGAAAATTGTTGCATAAAAAGATTTGATTTTCAAACTTCATTTTGAGAATTTTGGAATTAAATTATAAATTAAAGAGTTGTCCTTCCTGACTGAGGATCGGAGTCCCTTAATGCAGTTTCCTCATAACATCACATTATATAACAAAGTCCAATTAGGATATAACACAAGTTAAAGACAAATTAAATGTATTGTTGATGGTTTGATAAAATACATGAATGAGTGATATTTAATTAGATAATTTACAAATTTTACTCTACACTACCTGTGGATCTTCCATATCAATATCATAGTATCACAGATAAAGTTGCATGCAGAAACACATAAAAGTTATTAATGCTCCTTTAAAATATTATGTTCTTGTTTATTGGTACAAACGAAATAACTCAGAATTTCTCATTTAAGTGTTTGAACAGCCTGGGATATTATGAAGAAGGCAATTACGATTGATGTCAATACAACTTTGGCTGTTAAAGAAAGACTTGTTCTTAAATATTGAAATACTAAACTTGATTTACCGGTTATTTTAAATTAAATTATCTTTTCAACTTTTTGTGATTTACTTCCTGCTTTATACAACATCTCAAAGCGCCACCCATGCAAAAAATGGAATAAAATTATAATAACAGACCAAAGTACGAAATGATTATAGACGTTCGTCGAATGCATTAGACAGCTTTCTATATATTTACCTAGTATTCTAATACAGACATTTAAATAATTGCTTACACAACGAAGAAAATACCTGACAGTATGTAACGCAGGAATATGGGTCATGTGACATAAAAAACCAAATGTGTTGGATTTCTCAGTTGCTAAGAGGAGCTGCCATTTTCCCTCTGTTGGTCAACAGGTAATAATTATGCTTAGAATTACTAGTATTTGTCACAGGGTGAATTATAATTAATTAATTAATATTACTAATTATCATTCATATCATTTTCAAATATTATTACAAGGCATCAATTTACTATAGTAACTAGTGAATTCCGTCGTCACTGCGGAATTTACTACGTTCACTCAATGCCTTATTCATTCATTCATTCATTCATTCATTTATACGGGTGAGTGGTCAGTGAGAGTATCCGAGTGTGTTAGTGGTCAAATTGGTTTTTCTATGTCTCCTGTGCATTCGCGCCAATACTAACTTCTCGGGCACTCCAACCTTAGACTTTGGGGAGGGAAGACGCTCTCTCGCCCGCACACAACTTTATATCTTACGATATAGTGGCATTCAGTCTAGAATTACGGTAAGAAATAATTGTTAAAAAATTATTTTTTAGTATTCAATTATTATCCAGTATCTTTTTGATCATTTTATTTAACTGAAGTGAATTTCTAAATTATCTAAATTCGTAAGTTTTAAGTTATCCGCTTAAAAGTATGTGTGAGGTGAGAAATATTAAATACATGTTTTATTATATTGCAGATCACCCTTTTTCTGTTTATAACGTTAATTATATAAAAGACATCGAACCCAGCAGCCGTGTTTGTGTTTATTTCTACAATTTCTACAAGTACCTAGACTAGGCTGTGACATATTTACAACTCCTCTTTTAAATTTCCTTAACCACAGAGTCTTTTGTTTCTTTTTATGATGTATATATCTACTAAAATACTGAGTATATTATACTCTTCAAAAAAAGAAACGCATCGTAGAATTTTAGTGACACATTGAACATAAAGATTATTTAGTAAAATGATGCATTGTTAAAACAGAAATGTGGTAAGCAACAGGAATACTATCGAAATGTCAAAATTACTCAACAATTTTAAAATTATAGTCAGTTTAAGACCATTAAAGATCAATATCTCGTATGCCCCCCGCAGACACAAATGATAGCCACAAACGGCATCTAATGGAAGCAAACGTGTGTAATAAAAACTGTATAGGAATACTCTCCCACTCCAAATCTAGAACTTTAGTCAGTTGTTGCAGACTCGGGGGATGCGATTGTCTTTGGCAAATCATATCAATCCATTTTGTCCAATGTTGCTTAATTTGGATTAAATCTAGCGATTTAGATGACTGTGACTGAAACAGGTTGTTGTTTCTTTGCAAGAATAGGTGTATCAAACGAGCCATATGAGGCTGTGTATTGTGAGATTGCAATACGGCTCTAGGATGCTGCAAAATTGAATGGGTATGTGTAGGTAGAACATGGTTAGAGTACCTTTTTCCATCAAAGTCCATTGAATTCGAACCAAATCAATCTTACTTTCTTATAATACAATTTTCCATATCATTACACTACCACCACCAACTTTTTTAACGTCTTGGAGGTAGTTATCTATCTAACCTTCATTAAAAAGCATTAGCAATCTTAAACTTGTAAGAGGCTTTCAGATAAACATTCTGGACTTGTAGGTTCACCAAATTGTTCAGCAGTGATGCTGTGGTCATACTCTATTCATCTGAGATCTTTGAAGTCGATATTTTGGGTGTTGTGGGGTCGAAAAAATGGCATGAATAATCCTCTTGCAATAATTCTTAGTCAACTGAAAACGGTCTTGTGAGATGATCTGTGCAGTTCAGGGATAGCTAATGCTTTAGATGACGTCCTTGCATTACATTCATGCAATTTGCGTTATTCTCGGAAGTGATGCTGTGCTGCTGATGTCACACGTAGTCTACCATATTTTTTGCGAACATTGGGTGTTCGATGTTAATGGTTTATGTTTTATAGGTTAGATATGGTCTGTGTGTAACATTAAAACATCTTGCAATTGTAGATTGCGGTACCCCTGCTTCCAGTCGCCCATTTTCCTTTTTGTGCCACGCAATATTCAGTTGCAGCAATTTTAGGAAGCGTCATTTTTCAGATAAAACCAGATTCAAAATATCGAGAACCCCCGCTTTTGTTAGCCCCTTTGTACCTGAAGGAATTGCATCAGAATTTAACAAATGAAAATTGAGATCAAAATTTTGGGGAAAATTTTGCAAAATCACGTCTTTTTGTCTGTGAGACTTGTAGAATAGCTGTAAAGTTAACAATTGCATTAAAAAATCATTTATTTCACTCGAATACATCGTATCCATACAAAAATAAAAGGTATGACAAAACTATCACAAATTTTCAGGGCATTGTTCCTACTATGCGTTTCTTTTTTTGAAGAGTATAGAATTCAAGATATCCTTGGTATAGGTAGTAATACAGAAAAAATAATCAGAGTTTAATAATACTTTACTCCAAAGCGCTTTCACCATTCGGCTCTTCAGTGGATATTTTGAAATAATTTTATTTTGTTTTATATTCTCGCCTC
>NW_026935865.1:0-6925 GCF_032062105.1 Saccostrea cuccullata | reverse complement strand
CTTTGGGGAACATAATAATAAAAAAAATAAGAAAAAAAAAACAAGTTCCCCAACTTCTTTTGGGGGAACATAAAATAATAAAATAAGAAACAGAGTAAAAACAAAGTTCCCCAACTTCTTTTGGGGAACATAATTACATTAACTTCAGTGTACATGCAAAGTTTGGGGGAAATCTACCGTCCAGGTATTTTGAGGGACCGTCTCAAAATACAGTTACATTTGCTATAGGATTATATAGGAAAATGCCAAATTTTTTAGCACTTTAAAGCAAATTATACAAATACTACAGTAGACATTTTGTTCAAACTATAATATTTTATGAGTAATACTATATTATACAATATATGTAAGAAACACAAAATTCTACCGTCTTGTTAACAGAGGGGCATCTCAAAATGCAAAATAATCTGCAAATTTTACTATTTTTATAGAGTACTACAAAATATGACGTACACAATGGATTTACATGAAAACATAATAAAAATAATGGAGATATTTTCAAATTTCTATGTTTTTAATTTCAAGAGCGTATATTTATTACTTTTTCTTTAATAATATTTTTATTACCCCTTTCTTTAAGAGCTACAGATTAACGTTACGTCAAAAAGACACCGCAGCGACGTCAACCTACCTATCATTTGCAAAATCGGTTAAAAAATCAGTTGTATCAAATTGTAATAACATTTTTATACCTATAATTTCTTAATTTTGTGAAATTTTAATAATTAAGCGAAAAAAAATTG
This sequence comes from Saccostrea cuccullata, assembly GCF_032062105.1. NCBI lineage: Eukaryota > Metazoa > Mollusca > Bivalvia > Ostreida > Ostreidae > Saccostrea > Saccostrea cuccullata. The sequence continues at coordinate 6,182 of NW_026935865.1, read as the reverse complement.
CATTAAAACAGTAAATACGCTTCATTTTACTATGATGCGCGAAATATTGCGCAATGGAAACTATAGTCGGCCCCTTAAACAAATTAGAAAATAGACAATTTAATGTACGATTTATGTTCCCATTATGATGTTCAGTGACACTTCTATTTTAATATTCGTGAAATAACTATTCTTGAAAATAATTAGAATCACACAATTTTGTTATAAAAAAAAAATCAGAATGTATGATTTAGGACAAGAAAGTTGGATCGACGAAGATAATTTTTATGGAAATTTTTTGATAAAGTAACGGAGATTGGGTATGAATACATGACCCTTAAACGAATTTTCTGATATCTGAAAACAGCGTCACAGCGAGATAATTATATGAACTATAGATGCTTTCCTATGGTAGGTTTATATGACTTTTGTCCTGGTTGAAGTGTCGTCTTTTTTGACCTTTGCAAATTGTTTATCTTGCTCAATTCTCTCAGCTGGTAAACCTAGGTGCTGAACTGTTGCTATCTACTTGAAAAAATTCGGACAGATAGAACAAAGTTACTGGTCCAAACGTTGTAAAAAAAAAACTTCGATTTACGCTGTCATTTTTGGTGCTCACTTCACAACACAGGTATTCTTTCTTGAATCTTATGCTTGAAAACATGAAATCTCGAATACTCACGGTTCAAAGGTTATAATTTTTTTAAAAAGTGGTCAAATTCTAGGGTCATGGTCAAATATTTCAAATACCTATTGAAAGGTCTTGTCACACTAAATAAATATACTTACTATTTAAAAGTTATTGACATGGTTAAATTTCGAAATTTTTTAAAAGTGAGTCAAATTCTTAGGTCGAGGTCACGAGGTCAATTTGGTGATACTCAAAGAGAGATCTTATCACTAGAAATACATCTTTTAAATATGAAAACCTTTGCCCCATTCAATCAAAAGTAATGGCCAAGGTTATATTTTCTTGCAAATATGCATTTTGCCATTTGAACTGCCAAAGGCGGTACATTAAGGAACTAAACAAAATCTGACAACGAAGTATCATACTTACGTATAGGTTTGTTCGATCAAAGTCTGAATTTAATCTTTAAAAAATTGAAATACAAGAATACGGATACTAATTGCAAACAAAGATAAAGGACGCATGCAGACTGGTAGTGCTTTATAACTGCTTTCGATAAGAAACCGGATCTAGTGGAATGTTACTCAATAAGCTGAAATATAGGTATAAATATATCGTATATTTTTAAAGCTTTGACCGAAAAATTAGAGAAAACGTACTATACCCACTTTTTGTCATTTGTAAAATCAGTTTAAAGACAGTTCTTACATGTACATTAAACATTTATAGATGCATGAATGGAATATTTCTTTATCTTGTTGTAATGAATATATACATGTATGGTTGCGTTAGAGAAATGGTGGAGACGATGCTTTGACTCGATCTATGGTCCGAAAAACATGGATAAAGTTTACAAGTCGGAAACATATGTGAACAGATAGCGATTCAACAGCAGAATGGGTGATGGCCTTGATGCAAGTCCAAGCTTATTGCCATATAAACTGTAAATTCGCTTACTGTATTTCTGCTGGTGAAACAAGAGACGTTGCTACCTCATACAAGGTAACTCATATAACTGATACTGAGAATTTGTATGGCCATGAATAAAGGTCACTTCTTCATGTCTACAGCTCCAGCAGAAGACATACTTCTCCAGGCACTTAGAAGCAGGGGTGCCGGGGGGGGGGGGGGCTTCCAGCTTTTTTTGCCAACACAACTTTTACTATTGAAAATGTTAATTGAAAGGCTGGTTCCCCCCACCCAACTTTTATACTAAAGTAAACTAATATGAAGGAAATATAGTATTGTAAGCTTCAAAATTGGATATGCCGCGGTTAAATAATGAAATGCAAAATCGAGCACTGCAAGCAGGCGTTAGTCAGCGGGAAGTAGCAAGGCGTTTTAATGTTCATCCCTATACAATTAGTCGGTTGCTGAATCGGCTTCATCACACAGGATCAATAAATGATCGTCCAAGACCAGGTCAACCGTTTGTGACAACACCATGTCAACAGGCGTACATACGCCAAAGTCATTTGCGAGAACGTTTTACGGCAGCTGCGAACACGACGAGGAAATTATTGGACGTCATGGGAGGCCTATACATCCTAGAACAGTTTCTAGAGTACTAAAACTCCATGGGATTCGCAGCAGAAGACCTTACAAAGTACACAACTGAAGCAGCATCACCGACGTAACAGATTGCAATGGGCCAGACAAAATCTGAATCAACACCGAAATTGGATACAGGTTGTATTTTCAGATGAGTCTAAGTTTAATGTTAGCAATGCAGACGGCAGATGTCGAATGTTTTATGGACAATTGTGTACTTGAACGCGACAGATTTGGAGGGGGTGGCGTCATCGTCTGCATGGGGTGCGATAAACCACCCTTTTCGTGCACACCTGTTAACTTTGAACTGAACTCTCACTGCCAGGAGGTACGTGGACGAATATTTGAAGTGTCTGCCAGTCAATGAAACGTCGCCTTCGGGCCGTCATCTGTGTCAATAGAGGCCTTACACGGTGTTAATGACCAAAACCACATTTTTGACGCACCCTTCTTTGACCTTTTTTTTTTCAATTGTACCCCTTTTGTGAATGAAATGATGTTAGAAATTAAAGAACACTGAACATTAAACATGGTTTAATGTATACAAGAAATGATTTGCTTATTAGATCTATGAATAAATTTAAAATAAAAAAATTTTTAGGTGTTGCGTTTTTAAAGTCCGTCAGTATATTTCTGTGTAAAATTTTATTTCCTATTGTGGCCCCGCCCAACCCCCGGGGTTCTTGGATTTCACAATTTAATATCTACACTACCCCAGAATGCTTCCATAAAAGTTTCAGCTTTCCTTGCCCAGTAGTTCTTGAGATTGATTGATTGATTGTATATTGTTTAAAGCTGCTTGGTCCGATTCTAATCGCTAAAAAAGATATTCGTTTTTCTTCTTGAAAAATAATTGTCCATAAATTATTTCAACTTTTGTCAAATTATACCCCCAAAGGCTTTTTCTTTTTAAAGATATCAAAATTCAAAAGTTAAAAAAATAATTTTTGGTAGGTCACACAAAAAATAATCCTTTGTTTACATTGCGTGAAATCACCTTCGAAAAATTAAATTTATCGCTTACATGTATAACTCATGAAGAACAAACCCGAGCATTTTTTTCCACAACGAAGTGTACACGGGCAATATTCTAGCCTTCGTTACTAAACTCCTTGTTAAAAAATCTTTAAAAATATCTGATTTTCCTTTATTCTGTAAATATGCATATTAATATAAAAATTACTATGGATTATATTCAGTTAATTTCTTAATTTTTAAAAGATATATCATGACTTAGGACTCTATTAATGGGAAAAAAAATACTCGGGTTTGAATTCTCTTCATAATTAGATATAACTGATAAAAGTATTTTTTTCCAAGGTGACTTCAAAACAGATCTTAACTTCCCGTCAGGAACAGCTGTTTGTCAACAAGGTTTTTGGTCCATGTTTTCCATGTAAGGATTGTTGTGATAAACTATTAAATCAATCTTATAATTAATTTTTATATATTATCTATGTAATTACATACTTTTATTGTTTAAGATAATATGTGCCTGTTTCGGATGAAGCGGCTTTAATTCTCGAGAATTTTTCACTCATATGGAGACGTCACCGTATGCCGGTGAATGGCTTCAAATTTTGACCTTTACTCGGCACTCAGGGCCATTGAGCAAGAGGGATCTTGATCGTGCCAACACCTGTCGCTGACACGGGGCCTCGGTTTTTAAGATCTCATCCGAAGGACCCGCAACTTTCACTTCAAAGTGCCGAGCACATGGCGAAGGAACAGTTGCTACCCATTTTTTAAATACTTAGGTAAGTCGCATCCGAGATTCGAACTCACGACCGCCCGATCACGGAGCGAGCGCTATACCGACTGACCTACCGTGAACGGTATGTTTCTTAGAAGATTTTTAAAGATTTTTCCTAAATATTTCTATGTAAAAATTAGATTCCTTATTGTGGCCCTGCCCAACCCCCGGGGGTCATGATTTTAACAATTTAGAATCTACACTACCCAAGGATGCTTCCACATAAGTTTCAGCTTTTCTGGCCCAGTGGTTCTTGAGAAGATTTTTTTAATGACCCCACACTATTTTTGTCTTTTCTTAATTATCTCCCCTTGTGAGATGACCTGGTCCTCTATTTTAACAATTTAAATTCCCCTTCACCCAAGGATGCTTTGGACCATGTTTGGTTAAAATTGGCCCAGTGGTTCTTTAGAAGAAGTCGAAAATGTGAAAAGTTTCCAGACGGACAGACAGACAGCTAGGCGGGGGGACGACGGACAAAATGTGATCAGAAAAGCTCACTTGAGCCTTCGGCTCAGGTGAGCTAAAAATAGATGTAAATAGCTTTCCAAAACAACTAATTAAAATTATTTTGCGGTAGTTTTTGGGTTCAGTATCATCACCTGTATTCTTATATATATAAATGGTGCTGTTTTGGAGGGTAACAGTTGAAATTGACACCCCTCGCAAAACCATTGTCAACCGACGCGTCAGCGGAGGTTGACAATGGTTTTCCGTGGGGTGTCAATTTCAACTGTTGCCCTCCAAAACAGGCACCATTAATTTTATTATACTGAATGTATTCCTTGATTTTCTATGTAGCAATACAAATCGTCAATCGCCTTTTCGTTCACGTTTAGAAAGCTTTCAAACTCCCCGCTACTTCGAAAAAGATTTACTGACCTCTTTATTGTTTATTTGATACTCTACGAGTCCTTTATCATCTAAACTTTCGTTATTTCTGCACTCGCAAGCATGTTTTGTCTAGCTGTCGTTTGTTGTTTTCAAGTAAGCTACATCGGAAGCAAGCTTTTATTGACATCAAGTTTATTCCGGTTCTTTCAAACGCGCAACTGACGTTTTGAGAATTCTACGGTGAACCGTACGCGCATAATTTCCACGCATGTGGCATTACCGTTGTGTTACCCGTTGCCACGTGTGTTGCTAAGACTGAGGGTAATAGAACGGATTGTTAACTGCGTCTAAACCAATCAGATTTTAGTATTTAACATGAAAGTATAATAAATAGGAATTATTTCACCAAACAACTACTAGGAAAGAAACATCCACTGTTGAAAATTGTTGAATATTTTTTGATAAGGGGTACTATAATCATGAGCTTTTAGTATATTCTTTGTATATATAATCACTTCCATGTGATTTGTTTCTTTTTAAGACTTTGTATAGTTTGCATTATTTCATCACAAGGTATCGGTTCATTTATAGACTCATTACACTGTAAATAAGAGAGAATACCTAGATCCGCATTTGACCAAAGATAGTCAGGTATTTAAGGTCTTCCGTTTCCAACGGAAGACCTTCTACTGATTCTGTTGGTAAAGATTATTAAGGTCTTCCGTTTCCAGCGGAAGACCTTCTACTGATTCTGATGGTAAAGATTATTATTCTTTTTTTTTTCTACTTCCTAGACCGCAACTTTGAGGCCTCATATCTCACTCATTTCTCAACTGATTTCGCTCAAATTTTAAGAGATTATAGACTTTTATAAACTCTACCAGAATGCTGACTAAAATTTCAAAAAGTCACTTCCGGTTTTGAGTTATTACCCTTTAAACGAAAATTTATTGGCTTTCGTTTCCGGATAAAGGCTCAGAGACCACAAAAGCTGAAGCAGAATTTTTACTGATTTTAGGTAACAGAAGGATTGAAGTTGTGCACATCGGTTTTTGTTTTTCGATTTCTGTATTAACAATGGCGCTATATAGGGGTCAAAAATTAGAACGCCTAAAAGAGCGAAAATTTACACATATTTTCCTTTTTATCTTGAAAACTAAAAATATTTTGTTAAGACATAATGAACAAAAGTTGTTCATAATTGCAAGGGCTTTCATATAATAATATTCAAAAGGGACTGGCCCCTATAATTAGGGATCAAGGGACCTTGAAAGTTTTTGCCTTATAACTCAAAAACGGTAAATATTTCGAAATGACTATCGATTATAAAGTTGTGCTTTAACATCTTACTGATCTCATAAAATTGTTATTGTGTTCGAGTCTTGTTTTAAATGAGCTGGTGCATGACCTAATACACAGGTAAATTTTTCACTC
>NW_026935863.1:0-68661 GCF_032062105.1 Saccostrea cuccullata | reverse complement strand
TATTTTATAGAAACAATAAAATTAAATGAAAAAGTAATATTGTAAACCAAAGATTAGCCAGATTAAAAACAAAGCAGATAATAAATGAAGAAACAAATAATTAAAATCAAAACAACTTAACGCGGGATGACAATTTTATCGTACACATTACCCTGTTTGAAATATACATCAAAGATTTCTCAGATTAGTTTAATTAAATAAAGCTATACATATATACAGGACTGGCGTCGGAAGCAAATTGCAAGTTTGTGTGTGCGTGGAGGGGGGGGGGCTTATTGTTAAAAAAAATTATACCTTCAAAATAACCTGACAAACAAACAAAAAAAAAGGAAATGTCCATTTCCTACACACGAAAATCTCGGGGTGGGGGGGGGGGGTTAGTTTCGAACTTCAGTACTAATTTTTTTTCAAACATCACCACTTTCCCAATTTCTAACCTATACTGCGACGTGATTGTGGAAAGTGGGGGGGGGGGGGGAACTAAACCTACGCAGCAATGTTCAATATATATACTAAGTTAATAATACTAAGTTAATGTTGGAAAGAAAGTGGGGGGTTGGGGGGTACCCCCCCCCCCCAGCCCCCGTACGGACGCCTATGAATTACATATGGTGTATCTGGGCTAAAAGATAAAAATATGAGATTAAGTGTAGATTTACATGATAATTCTTCATAATTAAATTTTTACCCATATAGAACGTGTAGTTTACACTTTATGAAACGGATTTTTGAACCCTTTTAAGCACATTACAATATATATATGTTAAAGGTTTATAGTAAGTATTATACATGTATATACACCTCCTCCGCGTTTACTAAGCAAGCACATTCTCTAGCTATAGGTTATTTTTTTGTAAAATTATTTTATATAGGCCTAGCGTCTGCCCCCATCCACACCCTCCTTCTTATTTATTGTTGTAGGTTCGATTCTCCCATGTCCATGTGTATCGATCTGCTATGCACGAAGATCCGATTTTAGTGTCTATATACCCCCCCCCCCCTTCTTTTTATTTGTTGTTGTTGTAGGTTGGAATCTCTCATGTCCACGAATGGAATGATTTTATTTATCGATGTTTATTGATACTATTCATCACATTTTTTTTTATCTTCGACAGCCATGATAGTTCAAACGTGAGACCTGCGCTTGAAATTTAGAATAACTAAATAAAGCAGGTGTCGGTGTTTATAAATAATTGCGATGAATAGTAACACTAAACATTGATAAATAAAATTATTATATAGTTTATTTATATTCCCTATATAATCTATACAAACGCAAACAGTTCATAACACTACATATTCACCGGATTTTAGGCCGTATTCACCGGAGGGTCAAAGCGCGTGCAACGGCATTGTGATGTCACAATCAAAACATTGAACAACGTTGTAAACAATGATTGTTACAATGGTTGCAACGGCTGCAGCAAGCTCCGTATTTGAGCAGGAAAACAATTATTCAAACCTATTTCAGGATTATTTTTAACATCTGGACGTCTTACACATAGCGAAAGTCGGAAAGGAAAACACGGAGGTAACAAACAGTAATCTGGAGATTTTTTTTATTTTCAACAATGGAAGATCGCAAATGAAAATGGTGTCGTCATACAGCCTTCGATGTCTTATCTATTCAAATCCCGACTATATAATAAAACAATTATGGACTCTTTTGGTGTACCAAAAGAGTCCATAATTGTATATCATTCCATGTGTCATTTTTTTCGTAAACAGCGATCCATATGTAGGCTTAAAATAAGGTAATTCCAAAGAAATCCGCTCCCTATAGATCCTTAATCTCATTGGCTGTGCGAAAATAAAATCTGTCAAGGTCAGTAAACATGAATAGTATGACATTTAACTCTGGACACGACATAGTCCAGACTTTTTACTACCATTTCTAATTATGATATCAAAAATATTTTTATATCACTTGTTGGGATTTCTAAGCAGTATTTCAGGGTCTCATGTTGAACTCACAAACACCTCCACTTCTAAAGATATGAAGTCCTAAAACTCAGAATCCCATGGGAGAATGGTGGGATTTTCAGTCCCACCAATTATCCCACCATTCTCCCATGGGAGAAAAAAAATGTCAGATGGGATATTTTTTCCTGTGGGATTTTTTCTCCCACTAATTTGTTCAAATGGGATAAATCCCACGGATATTAACATTGAATTATTTTCACCAATACGTTGTTATATTGGGAATATATTCTATATATCATGATGAGGTATTCGTCATTGTCATAATTTATGGGATATATTCCATGTTTCACAATAAATGGGAGATATAGTTAGATTGTCAATATCTGTGGGATTTATCCCATTTGAGCAAATTTTTTGGGAGAAAAAATCCCATAGGAAAAAATATCCCATCTGACATTTTTTTCTCCCATGGGAGAATGATGGGATAATTGGTGGGACTGAAAATCCCACCATTCTCCCATGGGATTCTGAGTTTTAGGACTTCATATCTTTAGAAGTGGAGGTGTTGGTGAGTTGAGAATAAAAAGTTATATTTGTGTATCAGCAAACTGGTGCTAAAATTGGGGGTAGGGGTAGTAAGTGCTTAATTATTCCAAAATATCCCGGTAAAAAATATTTTATGTATTTTATTTTTGTACAATATTGATTAAAGTCATTTTCTATCAAAGAAATTTTTGGCCCATGCTTTTCTTTTTTTTAATTAAAAAAAATTAGAATTAATGTTTTTTTTAAAGAAATGCACACTTTACATTAAGTAACGTATTTAATCTGGAAATTTTACTAGTTAATAGTAACTTTTGGAAGTTTTTTTTTTTTATAATAAAACATCTATGTTATTTTTGTTCTTCTAAGGTAAAATTAAAGTCTGAACGTGAGTTTATATCACAGAATTCTTCTTCTGATATAACACACCCTTCACCGTTACCGACAGCGGGGCTATTGTTTGAAAATCCAACTTTTTTCAAATATGTCTGGAAAAAACTTTTTGTAAATTTGGAATTAAAGCCTCCAAACACCAAAGATAAGGAAATATTAAGTAAAATTTCATTCTTCAACATTTATGCTCAAAGAGAGATAACTCTTGGTTTAGTGTTAATCCGGAATGCGGGGTAATTTGTAATTTGGACTTTTATTATTGCTGAAACCCCTTACTCCCTGTCGAAGCCTCATTTACAGAGAGTTGTTTTGTGAGCAAACGAACTCTGGCGTAAGTTTGGCTGAAACCCGCCAAATAAACGTTGTTCATCGTTTTACCTCTCCTGTTTTTAGGTAAGAATTTAAATTTATTCATGTTAACATGTTTGTAACTTTTTTCTTAAGATATAATTCGTTTGATGTAAAATATTTGTTTATCGAAATATTGCAATTGGGTGAATTTCAATGTATGCGTAAAGCAGCATGGTCTAGTCACGTGGTTAGAGTTCAGTGTAAAGTATTTATTTTGAGTTTTAATATAGTGAACAGGTTATATGTACAAAATTGATATGGTTATTCACAAAAAGTATTTGCTAAACATATAGATTTGATTATCTAATTAAAGAATGTATACTATTTCATTTGTTTCCGGAATTAGTTGAGTTACTCGGTGTAGAGTCATGTTTTAGAGTTGTGTAATCTGTTTCCGGTTTGAGATAAAACGTTTCAAGGATGCACAACAGTATTAATTTCTGCTATATATTCTTACCAAAATTACTCACCTTTAGTTTGGCCTCACTCATTCAAAACAAACTTCTCAGATGTTTCACTTTCACATCTTGTAGTACTACTGTTACTTAACATTTCGGTACAAAAAAATACATACCCATCTAGACTGGTACCCTGACATTGGTTCACGGGCGCAAGCGCCCTGAAAAACCAACTAGTAATTCCTAGCGGCAGCGACTGGAATCAAGGGCAGAGAACCAGTGCTACATACCCACCGAGCAAAGCGTTCAAGTTTGTTTACATCGAAGTCAATTGGGTGCTTGAAAGCCATGTGTTTGGCCTCATCACTCAATCCTGCAAAAAAATTTAGAAAAAAATATTTACTGGTCTCATTAATTTTTTTCTTTTATTTTTTCTGGAATATACTGTTTTACATCTCAGAAAAAATATGGGCACCTACCTCTCTGCTAAAGTCCTGAAATCAAGGGAAAAACTCAGGAATTATTTTCCGTCGGCCATGATTTGACGTGAACCTAGGGCCTACCTAATACTGTTATGACACCTTAAAACAGTTGCGAATGTGTTTTGGTTGTTCGGACATAAAGATATGGTGTTATTAAATTTTTTATTGATAAATTATCAAATGGAATCTACTGGCTACACGTTTTATTCTAGTCAGACAGTGATATTTTGATGTCATAGTAAATAAGTAATAATCCCCTAGACTATATGAGTGTATGTATGAATAATAATGCATATGTTGTATTAGACATGTTATTGCTGAAACCCGGCAAATAAACGTTGTTCTTCGTTTCACCTCTCCTGTTTTTAGATTCTACCAGGCCAGGGTAATATTTGAACTATTGAAACTATTCAAACGGTGTTGTATTTACTCACTCATGTTTAAGAATACAAACATCTTTGTACAATGTAGATCGAATATAATTCGTCATGGAAAAGGGGGCCCCAGATAGCAGTTATGTCACATCATCCTTTGTTACATATTAAGGACAAACACCACTTAATGTTTTCCGATAGACTTCCACACAAAGTTGAGCCCCTGTAACTCATACATGTACATACATTCAATTTTGGTCAAATGACTTTCTTATTGTGAAAGTTTGAGATCTCGTAAAACAAAACATGCCAGAAAAAATATACCGTGCAGCGGTACTTTTACTTTCAAATTCCATTTATTTTTAACTAGGTACATTGTACCTTCAGCACCAAATGAAAATCTCTAACCAAAATATATTCATCCCTTTAAACTTTTATCTGTAACTCATATCTATCTCAAAGAAGCCTAATTCTTGATATGAAATTTTTATCATCTTTATGTCACTTGTCAAATACATAAGTTGCACATCTTCTAATTAACAAAATTTTCAATGTTTAGAAAACCATTAATTCTGAATAACTACTCCAACCCCAATCTCCATACACCAACACTTAAACTTATATGTATAGGACCGGGCTGCAATAACAAGAGGCCCATGGACCACATCGCTCACCTGAGCACTGTGGATAGGAAAATGTAGAAATTGGTTTATTATTATGTTGAAAAGTTTAAATCCAAAAGTAGTCCCTTGACCTATCATGGTTCTGCTATCCTTGAGAATATGATTTTAAAAGAATTTTCCTATATATTTCTATGTAAAAATTTGGTCGGCCATTGTCATTGTGGCCCCGCCCTACCCCCCGGGATCATGATTTGAACAAAATTGAATCTACACTACCTGAGGATACTTCCATATAAATATGATGAATTATGGCTTTTTCATTCTTGAGAAAAAGATTTTTAAAGAATTTTCCTATATATTTTTATGTAAAACTTTGGTCGGCCATTTTGGCCCCGCCGTATCCGAGGGGGTCATGATTTTAAGAAATTTGAATCTTCCCTGTCTGAGGATGCTTCCCTGTAAGTTTCAACTTGCCTTTCATAGTGGTTCTTGAGAAGAAGATTTTTGAAACATACCATCAATTTTTTACAATTTCTGAATTATCTCCTTTTGAATAAGGGCCAAGTCCTTTATTTGCACAAACCTGAATCCCTTACACCTACGAATACTTTGTGCCAAGTTTGGTTGAAATTAGCCCATGCAGTGGTTCTTGAGAAGAAATCGAAAATTTGAAAAGTTAACGACAACAACGACGATAGACAACGGACAAATATAGATCAGAAAAGCTCACTTGAGCCTTCGGCTCAGGTGAGCTAAAAGATGGTCAATTTGGTAAGTGAGTCAAATTCATGACTCGCACTCCCTATCCCAAACTTGCGAACAAGAAGATTTGAAAAATTTAATTATTATATGAGGGTTGTCCCAAAAAGTCGTAGACAGGGGAAACAGTTTTGTTTCTCTTTGCTTTATTAAATTTCTTTCCTTGTCATAGCAATGAGTAACATTTTATGATCATGCACTTCAAGTTTCATGATGATATCACATCTTGTAAGAAAATTATGAAAAAATGAAGAAAGAATATAAGTGTACACCGGCGAACGAAAGCTAGCGTTAATTACGTCTCTTATAACGTCATGATCTATTTGTCTGCTTCACTCGCGGGTATTAACATTCAATAATTTTTTAAGTGATAGACCACTCTTGATTAACGGGCATATTTAAATTCACTACTGTCCGTTTGTTTTTTACTTGTTTTTTTTTTCAAGGCAGATTCAAATTTCAGTCTAAATTTAGTCGAAAGATCGTCTTACATTGAAGACAGAAGAGAATACAAATTTTTTGACGTCGTTCGCGGTCCAGATTGTTCCCAATTGTCTGCGTTTATCAAACAGTACTCTACTTCTTACATGCCGTAATTAACTATTTTCGGTACAGAAGAAAAACTCTCATTGAATATCGTGCAATTTAAAAATAATTTCTTTATTAAATGTCATATCCAATAAAATTTATTGTGACACGATGGCGGTGTTTTTCTTTGAAGTTTACTGTTCTGTATTGGCAATACAGAACGGCACTTTGGTGGGCGGAGCTACTTTCCGTTCTGTATTAGCTCACTATTCTGTATCTAAAATACAGCACGGTCTAAAAATAAATCTGATTCAATTTAGCAAAAGCACGTACAAATAGTAAAATCCTCATGTTTTCCTATAATAAATTTTAGAGAAATACCCGGTATTAATCCTGAGAATGTAAAATGTCAATGAACACTTATTCCACACAGAATCTACATATAATTTAGATCCAAAGGAAAACTAAAATTCACAATAACGGAAAACATAATCTACACGTAATTTTGATCCAAACGAAAAGAAAATTCGCAATAACGGAAAACATCCACTATCCTCGTGCAAATCATTCAAGTCCATTTTTCGCGTTTTTATTTTTTAAAATCCTTCTCGCTTACGACAGCCATACGTCGATCTCTTTCACTTCGTTTTTAATGTCGCAATTCAATTAGAAAGTATAAATCTGTGATATCAGAGTCCATCGTAGAATTTTCTGTAAATTCTGATTTTGTAAATCTAGTCAAACCGGGATTTTAGGGTTAGACCCCTGAAAAATATTATAATCAATCTCCATTTATAGATCACAACAACAATGGTAAAAATCCTCCACTTTATCCATTAAGAGTGACTATCACTCGATTACGTCTACCCCGTTAAATTGTCAAAACTAATCTGACCGAATTTTACGTTTTCCGTGGAAATATATACACTGCGGATGCGAACTCCCCGTCGGGGCCTCATCTACAGAACTCTGGCGGAAGTTTGGATGCTGCAAGTTATAAAGTGGGCGGAGTTATTTTTGATTGATCGTGTCACAAATCATTTAGAGAACTCGACAGGTTCTGTATCGTAGATACAAATTTGGGGGTGGAGACTCGTGCTTGCGCACTCGTATACCCCCAAATTTGTATCTACGATACATAACCCGTCTCGTTCTCTAAATAATACTTACATATCCGTGCGCCGACCACGCGTTTGACGACGTCATTTTCATCATACTCAATTTCAAAACTATACTATGAAAATCATGACACCAAGCTTCTGTTTCTAATGATATTTATATGAAATTTTGACATAATATTACAATTTTTATTCTGGTTTCAGTGATTTAAATTTGAGTTCAATGTATTACATAGTACTAAAGAAATTAAAGCAAATGTAGTAGTTATATGCGTAAATTATTCCGAATTTTGTCAGTGCGCCGACAGGCCTTATTGGCCTTCATATAAATCGTCCTAATATTATGAATATGAAAGATATGTATATAAAAATTCACAATTCTAAAGAACATTAACAATATTATGTCTATGCAAAATTTGGTAAGTATTGGTTGCGTGTTTAAAAAATTATACATATTGTCTACGACTTTTTGGGACAACCCACTATTACTTCAGAGAAGTTGTTGAAAATAAAATAAAGAGCCGAAGCGCATTTGATAGGCATTTTCACCTTCTTTAGTAGTGATTTCTCATTAATAAATGAATTCTTTAATCAACATTTTGTCACACAATGTTGGTTTATACATCACTTAAAGCAAATAAGACAAAAAATCGATATTTAAATATTATTAGTTCCCTTCGCATATTATTTAAGATTCAACAGTCTGTCTTAAATTTTTAATAATATCGAAGTATCTCATGAAGAAACAGTCCTAAATTAGGGTGTGTCAATTTACCCAAATGGAATCCAAATGGAAACTCGAATGGAAATAAATGGAAATCAAATGGACCCAAATGGAATATAGTATATATAAATATTATTGTATTTTCAAGTTTTTTACTTATTTAAAATACTAAAAAAAAAAGCAAATTCAATTAGAATTGTGGTCCCCCGTTTTCGGTGTGTCTTTGTGGGTGAGATGTCATATTTTATGACATATTGTCTCAAATATGAACGCCCTATCATATGTCATTTAGAAATTACCACTGAAATAGGATTTTTTTTAAAATAAGTTATTAATTATGAAGGTCAAGGTTAATGGTTCACAAATTATAGTATGCTTGGAAATATCTTGTCACAGGTAATGCACATGTCAAATATGAAAGCCACTTCTCTTATCAAGATAAGGAACAATATGTCTTTGTGAACGTGGCAACAAAGCGAAGATTAAATTTTTCGAAAATGCAAATTAGATTTATTATTACCTAAATTTTTTTTTATCAAAAGTAGGTCAAACTCCAAGGTCAAGGTCATTCTTGATATCCAATGAAAGGTCCTGTCACAAGGATTAAATATGTGAAACATGAAAGCTTTACCCCTAACCCTTTATAACTTTTGTTTTTTAAAGGTAAGTTAAACTCCAAGATCTAGGTCAAAGGGTCGAAGTGCTTTGTTTCCAATGAAAGGTCTTATCACAAGATTGCATATGTGAAGTATGAAAGACCTTTCCCTTACCGTCAAAATGTTATGGCCAAGGTTAAAGTTTTTTCACAAGCACAGAAATCTCCAAGGTCAACAGGTCAGGGTTGTTGGTATCCAATGAAAGGCCTTGCCACAAAAAAGTATATGTGAAATGTGAAAGTCCTAGTATCTACCATTCAAGATTTATGGCCAAAGTAAAAGTTCGGAATTCTTGTGTAAAAGTAGGTCAAATTCCAAGGTCAAAAGGTCAAATTTGGTAGTACCGAAAGAAAAGTCTTGTCAAAAGGAATACACATGTGAAATATGAAAGTCACAGCTTCTCTCCATCAAAAGTTACGGGCAATGTTAAAGTTTTTGTGACGGACGGACAGACTGGCATACTGACGGACAGACGAATGAGATTTAATGTTTTATCGCTTTCGCAAAAGCGGGGGACAAAAATGAACTTGTACCTTTAACAAATTGTTCCTACACTAATCTATATTAAAAAATCTAACATTTCTAATGTTTTGCTACGCGGGCATAAAAAAAATGAATGTTGGACCGCTGAGTGAGATGTTGAACCGGTCGTTGAGATGTTGGACCACTTACGTCACCGAAAGGGCGGGACTTAATCTCATTTCTAAGCGGTTAGCGTGTTCGCTAGCCGCTTTATGGCATGTATCCAACGAGATTACGCAATTTCAAGAGCAACCGGAAACCTCCATAAGGCGCTACCTATGTGCAAAAAAATTGCATCTTTTTTTTTTGACGGAAATACCAGAAAGACTGCGCTGAATAATCTGGGGTTACATGCAATATTGCAGGGGCAAATTTGGCAGTGAAGAGGAGAAAAAATAGTTCTACATAATAATAGATTATTTAGGTACATTTAGCGTAGTGTTTGGGTCCTTAGCTTTTAGTTACATAATCCAAATGCAAGTAGACATAAGTAATTTCGTAAGACTGAACATATATAGTTGAACACATTCTTATCAAATTAGTGTTTGCAGTGTTATATTTTGTTTATTTTCATTTTTGCATTAATTGTTGCAAAGACGAGCTGTTTTATTGGTTCCTTCACTCTGAAAAGTACACATTTAATTCCCGACCCGCAAAAACTGCCTCGCCTTTTGCTAATTATTATCATTTTATCGAAGAATTTAGTAAGTCTTATTATTTGAGAAATTTTGAGATAACTTAATAGTGACAAGGAACAAGGCCTATTTAAAAAATTCATGTAGCTTGTTGCACAAAAAAACAAAATTGTGTACAATTTCTTTACTGAAATATCATGTAAATAAATTGTGTTTATCTTCATTAGTTCTAATTTGCTAACATTTATCATTGGCCCAATATCTATAAACAATACTTTGATTCAGGGTCATAAGTTGCAATTTTACAGCAAGCAGATGGAATTTTTTTTTGTTGAAAATCTGAATGGGTATTGCTGACAATATTTAGAACTACGCAGAATACTTATGAAAACAGCTGAGAATATCAATTTGGTGAACAACTGAGAATATTTACGAGAACTACTGAGAATATTTATGAGAAAAACTGAGAATATTTATGAGAACTATCGAGCATATTTTGAAAAACATTAGTTGATATCAACTTCAGAAAAGTTTGGCTAAAAATTTCATGAGAATATTAACATGAACATGATGAATTTTCATATTACATGAATGAGATTTCTTAAAGCATATTTTGAGGCATCTTTGAGTATGGAACCATTCAATGTTTTGAAGGGAAAAAACACGCTCATCAATTGAATAATTGACAATTGCAGAAAAAAGCACTCGTAAGAACTAGCATGATGAACAATCATTGTAATTGTCCTCATATTCATGTGCCACAAACTACTTTATGTTAAAACTTTACTGACAGACCAAGGCAACATAGCAGTTCTGTTTGTTTCCAAAATTCATAACAGAAAACATGTTAAGTGTAAAAATCTTGTCATTTATTTAAATTACGAAAAATGAAATCCATTTATAAAAACTATTACCAAAGAATTTGGCTGGAAGACATGCCAGATTCATGGAAATCTTTACCAGAAATGCAGATCAATAAATGATTACAAAACAGTGGTCTCCCAGCTACAATATTGTTACAACATACAGATGTGATAATGCGGTTAAATACAACTGTTACATCAAACTTTATTGGAAACAAAACTGGTACATAAAAAGCGCCTCTGGACACACAAATAAAAATTATGTGGTTAATTTAAAAAAATGTGGGGGATGGAGTAGAGGTGGTGGTTGCTTTTTTGTTCACAACAATTTCGCGGCAGCACTCCGAGTAAACAAGAAGTATATAAATAGGATGCCTTGCGCGGCAATCTGATTGGCTGAAAACAGCTAAGTCCTTGACAAAAATTTATGGACGCGGTAAAACTGGGTCACTGGAAGAACCGGGTATACAAATTAAATGTTTTGTAAAATAACAAAAGGATAAACAAATTGACATCCACAAAAATACATACATGAAAATTTTAATATAAATCGCTTTATTTGAAAATAAACCTTATTTTATTAATATTACCATACTCATATTAGTATTTTCTGAAAAATATATGTGACGTATTCTTTGTGTCAATATCCTAATATACATGCAAGTGTTCAAAACAAACTTTGATCAGTTGATGTAGTAATTACTTGTAGTTGTGGCTTATTTACCTACAGCAATGAATAATTTTGTATGTGTAGATTTTTGTCAAGGTGATGATAGGTTTACTTTTAATTCAAGGGGTAGGCAGTGTGTTACAAATTGAATAACAATCATGATGAAATCCTTGCTAAAGAGTAACTATTGATGATTAAAGTACACATGACATGAATAAAATATTGATGAGGGGTGACACGCAGAAGATCAAGTTAATGGTCTATTGTATGAAGAGTTGCCTGATTTTATTATTTATGAGGGTAATTGTTTTACATTCAGGAAAATGAAACCAAGTTTTGGATCCATGTCAATTGTAGGTGGCATAGATAGACTAGGAATCCAACTGGAATCCAGTTTTTGCAATGTCCAGGCGTAAAGATGCATGCATTATCATTTTCCATTCTGCAGCAGTTGCTACATTCTCAATCTGGTTGTTACTTTGTTTTTGGTTTTCATAGTAGAGGAGAAGATGGACTTTGTACTCCTGATGGAACAGCAATAGTTTCAGTCTTTCAATCACTGCAGAATCTTTGTTCATTTCTTAGGCGTCGTCGTGCAAATAGGGAATTAATTTCAAAGAATTTATCAATTTCAAATTGCACTAAAATTTGACACCAAGACCTTTTTATTTTTTATAGTAATCTTCATCAGTGAAATTTATCTACACCTGCACATTTTCTGCCTATTATTTCCCCAAGCAAGCATGCTGACCGCTTCCCGGTACTTTCAGTACTTTGATTATTCATTGGTGTTCAGCAGTGTACAACACGGAAGACCAATCGCAACTTCTCGGGCCTAGCTCTGACTAGCGGAAAAACGACCTCGAATGTATATGGTAGACGCCATTACAACCCTCCCTTTTCATGATCTTTGAAATAAATGCACGGAGACCTTTTATCTGTGGAATATGGAGTTTAACTTTATTCAATGTAATGATATTACCTAAAATATACTATAGAAGGGACTTCTAACTCACTCTATCCTATATTTGAATAAACAGGAAATCTATAAATTTTTAACATCCGGTGATGTTAATACATACGAGGTTGTTTTTCCGACCTCCGACGGAAAGACCCGAGATGATGCGATTGCACGGAAGACGGTACAAAAACTGGAAATTGCATTTTTTTTTTATGTGTGATTTATGAACGAATGCTTAGATTGCTGATATAATTTCATTTCAAGATAAAAGATAAATTTTAAGAATAAGAAATCGGTATTATTCCTAAATTGTTACCAGGAAATGACACATAGATATGAGCTATATTCAAGAGTTCTACAAAAATAATGCTGCCTTTAGATAAACTAATGATTTCTCCCAGATGGATCGACCGTATTGATTCGCTTGGTGAGCAAGTCCATCTTTTCTGCAATAACACTCTCCGTCTTAGTTTTGGATCCATAGACGTGACCTGGGCAAAGTTTTTGGTGGGTGTGGGACATAGGTCTCCTCCAGTCCATACGATCACGCCAGCAAATATCCTGAACCTTCCCGATTTTTTAACAGATATTGTTGTATTACCTTTTATACTTGATTCATCCAATTTATAAAATCGCCGAGGGGCCACATTCCTAAATGGCAGAACATCTGAAATTTCATTTAGTAATTATTTCTACGTATAATAATCATGATAAAATCAACTAAATAATTTCATCAAAAATATTAATCTTTTCCTTGTTTGTTCATACCTGCGTTAAGAGGTAAGGTGTAGACATAAGACAAAATTTCTCCCAAGGGATATTTCTTCCTCTGAGAGATCTTTTCAGCTGTTAACATCTGAAAGGAGGAAAAATACTGCAAATTTGCGTATACAATAAAGTTATGAGACTTAATATCCACACAATATAAATGAAAAATAAATTTTTTATAAAGTCAAAAATAACAATTAGAAAAAAGAAAAATATTCACCTCCCTAATTAGCAAATTCAAGGAAAGTCCAAAATTCGTAGAGAAGATATTCTTTCCAACAAAAACTGTGGTTACATGACAGGAAACACATCTGCTAGTCTTACAAACATTGTTATGTTTAAACTTTGCATCACGGCCATTGAAGATAATCCATGTAATTAGAACAATAAAAACAAAGTTTAATATTAAAGAAACAAGTAACTTTAACGTAAGCGGTTCCCGTATGTAAGTTTTCCTACCAGACACTTTTGAATCGGTGATGGACTCGGAGTTAATCGCTGTACATGTAACAGGCTCAATAGAATATTCGACGTGCACTTGCGCTTCATGTGTAGCTGAAACGTCGCGTGAAGTCATGTTAATATTCCTGCCGCTGTTAGATATTGCATTATTAACATAAGGAAGGTAGCGAGAACAACCTTATTTTATATATATATATATATATATATATATATATATATATATATATATATATATATATATATATATATATATATATATATATATATATAAAAAGCACTAAAAAACCAACAACACTGTATATCCTAAATGTCGGATCTATCAAGTAGATACAAGGTCACGGATGGAAATTTATAAAAAGCACTAAAAATGACCAACGACACGAACAATAAAAATTGTCAAATTTTCGGGACGCCCTGTCCCTTCCTCAGGACAAAGAAAAGAGTTAAAAAGTCATAAGAACAAAGGAAAAAGCGAAACAAAAAACAACTAGCACTACTACTAAACTACT
Source organism: Saccostrea cuccullata (assembly GCF_032062105.1). Taxonomy (NCBI): domain Eukaryota; kingdom Metazoa; phylum Mollusca; class Bivalvia; order Ostreida; family Ostreidae; genus Saccostrea; species Saccostrea cuccullata. The sequence goes on along the minus strand of NW_026935863.1, from coordinate 54,399 downwards.
AAACACTATATATTTACATACTAAGTTACATGTTGATTTGGAAATTTTTAAGAACACTATTAAAGAAAGAATCCGGACCGCTATGAAATGCGTCCGGTCTATCGGGTATACTCGGGTGAAGTGCGATTTACATAATTGAACGAATTAATTATGCTAATTAATTACGACAATCAGTAAATCGTACATTGTTTCATTCTCTCAAAATGGCGTAACTATACTTGATAAAGAATAACCAAAGAAAAATAATATAGAAGGGGCATTTTAACATATGAATTATGATCTATTATAAATTTTAATTTGAAATGTTTTAGGACTGATTATCGGTAAAAAATAATTAATAATTAATTAACAAAGGCGTAAGCAATACATAGTTATGTGGGTTGTTCGAGAGTTGGTGACGCAAATTTACTGTGGAGTTTACACTAAATTGAGAGAATAATCTTGTTTGGTATCATCAGGAATAGGGTCTAGTTTACATTCATTCTGGTGAAGTCATTCAGTTTGTTAATACCATTGGGGCGGAATGACTTCAATCTGTGCATCCAGAACTTTTCTTTGCTTTTTCTCTGAGCGTCTGTCCATCTTGGGTTATGATCAATCACCACTACTGTCATGTCCTCCCATTTGTGACCCTCAAGGTTGAAATGTTCCCCAACGGGTTCATTGAGTTTTTTGGTCCTAATGGTCGAACGGTGGTTATTGACTCTCCTGCGGAGATCTCCTGTTTCACCAATATACTGTTTGGAGCAAACTTTGCAACTGATGAGATAAATGCAGTTGTCAGTATGACAGGACAAACTTCCTGGTATTTTGTAGCTGCGGCCTGTAACAGGGCTGTTAAAACTGTCTGTGTCAGTGCTGTGCTTACAAAGAAGACATCTTCTGTCAGAGCAAGTCTTAAAGCCCCCGTTAGGTAATGGGTTGTCCAGTCTGGTTCTTACTACCATGTCCTTTAGGTTCCTAGGGCGTCTGTATGCAGCCAATGGGGGTTCCTTAAAGACCTCTGCCATTCGTTTGTTTGAATGGAGAATTGGTAGGTTCTTTTGAAGGATACCGCTTAGGTTCTTAAGGACGGGATGGTATGTGGTTACCAGAGGGACCCTACCGCTATTTTCTTTCTCTTTGTAGCGTAATAGGTTTTGCCTGTCATGTCCCGCCATCTCATCAATAGCTGTTTGTACGTTGCGGGCATTGTAGCCTCTTTTGCATAGGTGGGACTTAAGAAGACCACTTTGCTCCTGATATAAGCCAGGGGATATATATATATATATATATATATATATATATATATATATATATATATATATATATATATATATATATATATATATATATATATATATATATATATATATATATATATATATATATATATATATATATATATATATATATATATATATATATATATATATATATATATATATATATATATATATATATATATATATATATATATATATATATATATTCCCGCGATTTCTGGTTTTATCCATGGTTAATTTTATTTTATACAATTACGTCGAATAAAATAGCATAATAGAGTGATAGCGGAAACATTTGAGATAATTAAATATTGAATTCCATGAAATCGGACATGGTGAATCACCGATATCTCTTCTTTGGGAAAAAACAACATGCTTGTGCCTTGCATTTTAAGTTTTTTTCCACGATGAAAAAAAAGATAATTATATGATAAAATCCAATATTTCTATTACACACACTTTAAGGCAGTCCGATCCTACGGTTTGTAAAATTAGCAGTTAATTACTCAAAAATATTCATAAAACTATCTCTGAATCCACAAAGTAATGTAAATTTATTCAAAGTATTTCTTTATGGTAAAAGATTTAAGTTAATCTTATTACATAGGGAAAATTGTCAAATCTCAAATATTTTTGCAGAAAAGCGAATTGGAATATAAGCAATGCATTGTCTTATTGCAAATTGATCAACAGATATATTTTAGGCTAAAACAAGATGTGTTTGCGAAAAACTATGCACCCGGCGGCAGCAAAGTTTGGAAAAAGATATTTTTAGCATTAAGTTCACAGTCAAGGTCACAAGGTCATTGACCTTGGTGTCATTTGAAAAAACCTGATTAGTGGAGTATGCATACAAAATATGAAGTCTCTATCTTTCATGGTTCAAAAGTTATGGCGAAGGTTAAAGTTTGCAGAAAAAAGCTATTTTTAGCATATAGGCCACAGTTAAGGTCACAAGGTCATTGACCTTGGTTTCATTTGAAAGAGCTTAATTAGTGGAGTATGCATACAAAATATGAAGTCTCTTTCTTTCATGGTTCAAAAGTTATTGTGAAGGTTAAATTTCGAGACAAACAAACAAACAAACAAACATACCGACAGGAAAAAAACAAAATACGCCCTGGATCTATCGATCCTGATGCATAAAAAACGATATGTATCCAGGTATTCAGAGAAAATGTCATGATTTTTATACTTATTTAGTTTTTTTGTTCTCTATTTCCGTCATATATTTTATAAAACATAGTGTAAAAGGCTTTTGCTAACAATGCAAAACACTACAATTCACTTCATATTCCATATCATTCTAATAAGCATTGGTATTTAAAGCTAGATTCAAGAAAATCTTATTCCTCTAAAACTGTATTATTTTTTCCCCTTTATAGGGTACAAATGTCAACTTATATTAGACCTTTTCTAAGATTGAATAAAATGAAAATTTTTGCATGAAAAAAAAATTATTTTCAAGCTTCATTTTGTTGCATTTCAAATTAAATCTTAATTTTTGGAGTTATCCATCCTTATTACAAATGTAAACCAAAATTATCGAAGATGATGGGGTCGGTATTTTGCTTCTTAACGACACAAATTCTATTTAATTATTTAATAGTATTTTCCTTTGTAAATAAAAATGAAACAACTTCTGCATCAAATTAGATATATATAATTCATTTCAGAAGTTTTGTTTGTAACGCGTCATTTGATTGATAGAAAAAATTCTATTTCGTATAACCTGTGGCCTATGTCACAATAGTGTTTAAAAAAACGTCAAATATCATTATTCTGCTTGACATTACATTTGAAAATATGAAGACATTTATGAAGATTAGATAAAATGTTCCTACATTTGTCTAACAATGCGAGAGTCTAGGCAAAGCCAACGGATTCAAAATTCCAACGCTGTAATTCATAAAATGTACACATTTAAACCTTAATTCGTAAATTGTAAATCATAATTTCATAATTTGTCGATTGTTCTATCACAATTTGTTAATTGTAAATTCGCCAACATAACTTGTAAGTTATGTCAATGATCACGTGTAATTCGTAGACTTGCAATTAGTCAACTTGTGAAATGTAAATTGTACTTTCGGGATTTGTAAATTATGCAAGGCGAAAGAGGCCGCTAGAAGGATGGCAAGTTATTTCGCCCCAAAGTTTAGAAGATCCTTTACCAGTTTTGTAATATGCATGCCTATTTTGCCTTCAACCACTCTCTTTAGCTGTTTACAAATAAAATAGTTTAATACAGAAAAATACAGAAAAAGAACAGATTCCTGGATCTAAAGTATTTTATTTGTTTGCTTCAGTATATGATTTAATAACGCTGCACATTCCGGAAAATTTAAAAAAATATATTTAAAATGACCATGTGTTAAGTAGTTTTTCTATCTTTTTACTTCAAAACAGATGACTTTTTTGCATTTATAAATAATCATTTATAGTGAATACATTTTATAATAATTCGTCAGAATTAGCCTACAAACGTCTAGGAATTAGGATCCCTTCCCTTTTCACCCCTCATTGAGTTGAAATATCATAAAATGACAAGAATGGGAATAAAAAAAATCCAGGGGTTTTACTATGGTTAATCAATGTATTTAAGTTTTTTTACCATTAGAAAATCATATTTTTTTACCATAGTAAGTCAAAAATTCTACTATAGTGAATAAATGTTCCAAAGTTTCTACTAAAGTTAATCAAAGTCTACTCTATAGTAAATCAAAGTTCAAAAGGCTTTCGCTACACGAAATTAAAGTTCTAACCTTTCTGCTACAGCAAATTAAAGTTCCAATGTTGTTTTTTACTATAGTAAATTAAGGTTCCAATTAAAATTTTTAATTTTATACTACAGCTAACTACAGGTAAACTTCATTATTAAGACATCGATTGATTGATTGTATGTTGTTAAACGTCCTCTCGAGAATTTTTCACTCATATGGAGACGCCAACCACTTGCCGATGAAGAGCAACAAATTTTGTCCCATACTCGGCACTCATGGTTGTAGCACAATCAGACTCAAAGATGGCGATGAGAACTAGTTAATTACTGGTGACAACATACAGACATATAAGAAAGATAACTCTGTTAAACATAATATGCAGTTACAGTTCTTATATATAGATAATGTCACATCTCCCCTTTTAAGTTAACTTTGAAATGTTTGGTAAAATTACATTTGAAAATAAAGAAGACGGTACGGTTTGAGCTTTATTGTGCCATAAAAATTTATTTTTTCTGAAAAAGTTATCAAATTGGCTTTAACAATAGTTGAGTAGATGAATATGATAAATTTTAAAAGAATATGGCATGATGAAGAGCCTCTTTGGAAATATGACGTCATTTATTTGGTATATTTTTGAGTGAAATGCAGAAATGCTTCAAAATGACTCGTTTTTCTGCTAATTTTTCATTAGAAAATAGTGTCTGCCACCCTCGCCCACTCTAATTTTTGGATATATTGTGTAAACAGCTATGAAAAATCACATATCTCAAAATCTTTCCGGGCGACGGTGGCAGAGTATGTTTTATGAAAGATTATTCTACTGTAAATTGATGACTTCTGCAACTTTTTAAGAAAATGCGGGAAAATGTAAAAGTTGATGACGTCACAATTAGCATTTAGGATGTCTTATGAGAAAAACCATTTGTGTATTCTTACTGCCGAGAATTCCAATGATTAAGAAAGAATGAATTTTAACTTCTTATATTACTTTCATAATTTAGAAAAATATAGGGCTTAAACTGGGTATTGAAACTGTACCTTCCTCTTTGCATTTTATCTTTATAATAAAACAGCTCTCTACAACAACAAAACTGAACTATAAAACTGAACTATGAATGTACAAATCAGATTCAGAAATTCACTTTAAACTGTTTGAATTAACACTCCGTCACCAGCCTGCGAGGTGGTTTGACGACCTGACCACTCGATGTGGTAACACTAGTTGGTTTGTCTCCAGAATTGATAAATAAACCTTTAGCACTGTTAGAGTTATTAAGAAACAAATCCCAGTGACTGTTAACGGACTCTTCGGTGTCTACTGGTTGTTCTGTGCTCAGTTCTTTCGTTTTGATAAGGTTTCGGCAGTTCCTCCTCACTGTGTTATTCCCTTGTTGTACGAAATACGATCTTGGTGAATCTGCTGGTCTAATGACTCTTCCTGGTGTTTAAATAGACTGTCCTAGGATCCTAACACGTACTACATCTTCGTTGTCAAGTGGTTTAAGGGGTTTTGAATTGCGATCGTAAAAAGACTTTTTTGCTTCTTTAATGTTCTGGAGTTCCTCGCGATCAAGTTCTGAATTAAATCCCATTGGTCTCAATTCGAATTTGACGGTTGGAACGAGAGTTCTTGTTGTTCGTCCAAATAGAAGTTGTGATGTGTCCTGTAGTGGTTGCAAATGTTGCAATGTTTTATCAAGTCCTTCAACTGCAAAAGTTCACTGTCTAAATCCTTCCGGTTTGTTGGCCATCCTTGTAGAACTGTGTCCTTCAACTTCATTAGAAAAGGGTCTTTTTGGTTTCACTCTGAAATAACATCACCTTTTCCTGGCTTACAGGAATAGTCTCTAACACATGAACTTTTAACTGTTCCTCATGCTCTTCAGCTAGATCTTACCCTGTCGACTTTGACAATGTATCCGCAATGTAGAGTTCCTTGCCAGCTATGTATTCACCACTAAGTCATGTTGCTGAACTTTCAACCTCATACGTTGAAGTCGTGGAGGTGCACTAGACAAGGTTTTTTAAACAAGCTCTCTAATGGTTTGTGGTCTCTTTCCACTAACACTGTTTTACCATATACATACTAGTTGAATTTCTGTAGTCCATACTCAATTCCAAGCATCTCTTTTTCGATTTGTGCATAGTTTCTCTCAGCTGCATTTAGGGATCTCGGTGCATAAGCCACAGGTTGCTCCTTCAGCATGTTGCATGCACCAGGTCCACATAAAGAAGCATCAACGGAAAGTTTGACATCCTTATTAACGTCGAAATATTTCAATGTAGGCTTTGACGTTGTTGCTCCCTTTAGATCATTAAAGGCTTTTTCCTGTTCGTTATTCCAGTGCCATGCGACGGCAATTTCTAGCAAATGTCTGAGTGATTGATTCCTGGTAGCCAAGTTTGGAATAAACTTTTCTAAGTAATTTATCATCCCCATGAATCTCTGTAATTCCTTCTCGTTTTCTAGTGCTGGAATTGCTTTAATGCTTTGATTTTTGGACCACTAGGCTTCACACCTACTGCACTGAAAACATGTCCCACATATTCAACTTCCGATTTCTTTACTTTGCACTTGTCCTTGTGGAAACGTTATCCAATATCCTCAGCTTTCTTCAGTATATGACTGAGTTTTTTCAAGTGTCCCTGTTCACTATCTGCCCACATTAAAATGTCATCTGCAATCACTTCACAAGGTTGATTTTCAAATACATGAGACATGGCCCTCTGAAAAACTTCAGGCGCCGAAGATATTCCAAACGGAAGTCTCTCGAACATAATCTTCCAAACGATGTATTGAATGTGATGAGTCACGAACTTTCCTCAGTCAGCTTTATTTGATAGAATCCTATACTAAAGCGGCATCTAAATTTAAAGTTTTGAAATGTTTTGCATGCTTGAGGTTAGCAGCCACTTAAGTGGATAGTGTTCCCTTAAAATAGCCTTATTCAATTCTCGCGGTTCCAAACAAATCCTAAGTTTCCTATTTGGTTTCTTGACGACTACGACAATAGGGCTGACCCTCTGTGTTGGGGTTTTAATTTTTGAGATTATCCTCATAGATTCCATCCTTTGTACTTCTTCTAAAACTTTGTCTTTCAAAGTATGTGGTATTCTCCGAGGTGGCGCAACTACTGGTGGTATGCTGGGATCAATTTTGATGTCATATTTTCCTGGAAGACACCCAATATTATGAAAGAAATGATCATATCATATGAACAGTCCTCCTGTACTTTTGGTACTTTTATTCTTCTTAACTGTGTACACACGATTCATTAAATTCGAGTCAATATTAGTCCTTAGTCCAAGAACCGGTTGGATGTCATCATCAACAATCTGTATCTCCAGAAGAAAATACTGGTCCTTGTGTCCCACAGACGTACGGACTTTTCTGCAGGCTTTCGCAGCATGTCCGGAGTAGGAAACTTATTTACTGATGCAGCGCATCAGTTGTTTAGTGTCAATGTTGGCATACTTGCACGCTTTAAGACTCATGCCGTTGCACTGGGCTCCAGTGTCAATTTAAAGTTAATAAGTTGTGTTTCATTGACTATTAGCTTCACTGTCCAATCATCATCCTTACGAGGGCTGTTCAATAAATAATGTCCTGAACGGTATGACATACAATACAGATATCATATGACATTAAAATTGGCTTTATCTCATAATTGAATCTTTAATGAATTTATAAGAGTTTATGTGACCACTTTTCATCATATAGTTTCATTGTGAGAAACTGGGAAACAAGGGCTTTTCGAGACACTGCATTATAAATGAATGGTAAAGAATCGGTAAACTAGAGTGAAAGTAAAAGTTTAATCAAAGCTGCTGTAAAACTTGTTAAAAATCTCAAAGAAATATTCACTGAAATATGAGACATTTACAGCAACCAATACCTGTTTTATAGACAAAGGAGCAGGTGGATTTTAATGATACAAAATTATATAATGGGCATCAAAAATGGGTACCGTCCTTGCCAACAAAAAATTATAACACGTATGTACTGTTTGCAGATTTCAACAAAAAATACTTGATGGTGTAGGATTGACTTTAAGACAAATAGCAAATTTGATAGACATCACATCAAGAGTACTAAACACTGTTTAAAGAAATGTATGGTACTCAAAGGTCACCCCATATTTTGAAAAATGAGTGAAAACGACAGCGTGTATTAATGTCTTAACAATTATTCTAAATTATCAGTGATTTGAGTTATCTACGTTTTTTGGATATTCAAACAGATAATGGAACTTGAATCTATTGCTTAAAATCCTCAAAACAAAATTTACCATAAGATGTACTTGACAAAAACAGGGAAGGTCTGGCGAGAGCAAAGAATTGCAAGAGCACAGAGACAGATTTATATGCAATGTTCCTAAATATAAGTGGTATTGTTGTTCAAATTCGTATTCTGGGAGACAGTCTAATTTCTGGTTAAGGCTAGAAAACAATTTTTTTTGCAAAAAATCATAAGGTATATTGGAGAAAGGACCAAGAATCGGGAATCCATTACATTAAATTTCCTCATGACTGTCCAAACCCGCACGCCCTGAAGAGTAAAGGGGTTTTCGGGATACACAGATAATTAATTTTTTTCACATTAACAATATTCGCCAGATCTTTGACCTTTTGACTTATTTCAATTTTCAAACTTAAAAAAAACACCTTTGATAAGGAAGAAACAGGTCCAGGAAATCAATGGATCTGCCATTTTCCAGTATACCAAGGGTCATACCCAAGAATGAGTTCTTAAATCAATCAGAAATTGGATAAAAAAGGTTACGGATATGTTTTGTAATTAAAAGAGATTAATAAGTAAAAAAATGAAGACAAAATCATTGAAAAGCTTCTTTTGTTTCTTTCCGAGCACCGAGGACATCATTTATTGAACAGCCCTCGTATGTGTGTCAATTGAATACCTGAATAAGTCATCATCTGAGTCTTCACAGCTCTCTTCAATATGATGAACTATTGTTATACTCCCCGCTTGAAAAGTGGGAGGGTATATAGTAATCGGGATTTCCGTCCGTCCGTCCGTCTAGCTGTACGTGCGTCCGTCCGTCCATCTGTTACGCTTTATCTGCAACTCCTTTTATACTACTGAGTGAAATTTAATGAAACTTTCACAGAATCTTTATTAAATATTGCCATTGTGCACCTTCTAGTTTACTTTTTTATTCGACACGTATTTTAGGTTTCCCATAGCAAAACATGGACACTGCCATTATATGACGTTATATATAGAAACTTCTGGATAACATTTGATAGGACGAGTTATTCCTCTTTATACATTACCGTAAAACAATATATAGCAACACATGGACATTGTGGGAGGCGGGGGGGGATATTATTTAGTGAGCTCATTGCTCACAGTACCTCTAGTTTTTCTCGGGATTCTGTGTTTCATGGGATGTGTCCGCATCTTAGATTTGCATACAAGCGCAAAATGGGTCTTTTGATGACATGCACTTATTACGTAATTTTCGTATGCTGGACAATGATCTTGCCCCTTAGAATGATCCAATCCACAGTACTAACACTGACCTTTATGCTGTGGTTGTGCATCCCTTTGTTTGTTGCTCTGCTTCTTGTCTCTGACTGCATGACCGTTTTTCTCGTCTCCCATATCTCGGAGCTGCAATTCCGACACTTCCGCTGCCCTACAAATGTCTATGGCACTCTGCAGTTCTCGTTCTCGTAACAATCTGAAACGTATAGAATCACTTCGAATTCCGCAAACAATTCTATATCTAATTAAGGAATCTCTCAATTCAACAAATTCACATAGACTTGCCTTTTGTTTGAGTTCAGTCACAAATGCGGAAACGGTTCTCCCTCTTTCTGTGTTCTCGTGTTAAAACTGTGTCTCTCATAGGTTACATTCTTTCTAGGGTTGCATTATTCCATGAAATTTTTTTTTATATCTGCTTCCTTAGTGTTACTGTGGTTAAATCAATATTCGTTGAGCACCAATTTTCGTGGATTTTGTTGTTGAGCAGATCCACGAATTCAAATGTTCATTGAAATACGAAATATGACATTCATTTGTATTGGCAATGCTTTTGTCCACGAAATTAAGTATCCTCGAAAACGTCTGTTTTACAAAATCCACGAAATTTGATGCCAACGAAAATTGATGAAACTACAGTATTGTTGTTTTCCGTCCACGTGAATGTGTTATAAACATCAATGGCTTCCGGTCCTGGAGTAGGGTAGGGCAGCGCTTGCCCTGGACTTTGTCTCATTAGCTTGCGACATGCGACATCGCTTGCTACAGCGTAAACATCGTACTGCTGTTCGAATCTTCTCCAGTTCTCCGCTAAGAATCCAGTAAGGTTAAGTCCGGGTGGCGGCGGTAAACGATTCATTTTCAAGATTTTTTTTCTTCTGACACCATATAGCACAATCAGCCTCAAAGATGACGATGATGACTAGTTTATTACTGGTGACTTATTTATCTTTTAATAAATTAGCATTGTTTTTGTAAGCAATGGTATGTCCAGGCGGCGCAACTTCGAACACGATGTTTTTGCGACTGAGAAAAATTGTTATAATATGACATATTTGACATCCAAAAATCCCTATAATTAAGATGTGTGTTGGGACACTTTTGTTACATAAAATATGAAATTTTTACTTCATTCTGGAAGTTCTATGAAATTTTATCGTAAATTTAACATGGAGTGTCCAAACAAATAAGGCCTTGAAAATGACGTCAAAAGGGGGATGGGTTTCCTTTTCCAACATTCTATAACTTTTTGCCCCTAAAAAAATGTGTATAGACCTAATTATGTTAAAACAAGCTACAGAGAAAAAAATGCATCCAGATCACTTATCTTTTAATATCAAAATAGATTCAAAGAGAAAAGGAATGCACAGTTAATGTTGATTTGTAGTCAAGGTGGTAAAAATCATTCACGTCAAAAAAGGACGTTGTTCATGTGTTATAGGTATTGAACTCCCAAAAACAAAATATGCCGTATAAACAATCAAGTAAGGATCTCTCCCAATGTATAAATCCATTTGATATATTATATTCATTGAAAGTCTCTGTTCAATGACATTGTAAAGTCAAATAAACAAGGTGTGATGAAGTCCTAACTCAGCGCCAGAGAATTTTATCAAAAAAAGTATATGAGGAAGAAGAAGCGGACATTTAAAAACAAAGGCGTTGTCGGACGTCATGAAACTAAACGGCGACAGCGCTGAGTGATCATATAATGTCGTTTTTATTTTATATATAATAATTTGGCAAATAATACACGTATCAAGCTAAAATTTTCAACATTTCTCCTTTTTTTTTGTTGTTTTACGTCCCATATAAATATTGAAAGCACAGACCACATAGTGCTAATTTTATAGACTCAGTCCACGAATTTTTTGATTACCCCTCGTATATACTCCTGATAAATGTAATCTGTTTAACATTTAAGAAGCTACATGTATAATACAAATTGAAGTATATCTTGCCTATCAAAAATCCAATTACTAGTATTATATAAATTTCCTTCTAGAATATATAACAATTTTTCTTGCATTGAAATTTAATCAAATGGCCCTTTTGTTATAATTATATTAAACGATTTCTTGATGGTAAAAACATAATAAAGGGGAGTAATTAAATGTTGAACCCGCATCTGATTGGTTAGTCTGGATCTTGAATCTCGAAACTCGAATTTTGAATCTCAAATTTCGAATCTCGTATTTCGAAACTCGAATCTGGAATGAGCCTTCTGCGCTTTCGTACAGTCCTCCACCAATAAAAGTTCTAAATCCATAATAATCTTAAGAGAAAACAGGCATCTCTTTTTTTTTAAATGTTCATATGCACATGTAAATTACTATTGCGGCGTTGCATCTATTTTTAAGGCAAGCACGTTACTGTTAAACTTTTTTGCTGCAAATATACTATTTTTTACCGGAACCTGCACGAAAGAAATTTGCAGGTTTTTCATATTCAACATATTTCTTAATAAACTATCTAAATTTTCCTGAAATATCAACAAAAGCTAGCCAAAAACAGATTTCTATTTAGGTACTACTAAAACACCCTTAGCACTGCAGTGAATGGTAGATTTCCTAATCAAATGTATCGGAGGTACCAACCAACTTAAATCCTCAGACCAATCGAATGCAAAAGCATCAACACCTCTAGTACCTGGCGTCCAAAACTAGGAATAACATTTTTTGACTTTGAAATAAAAAGAGCTAGCAAAAGTATCGCAAGTAAATTGTCCCCAAATATGGTCAAAATATTTTAAAATACTCTGATTTACATCCCAGTCGTCAAAGTCAAGAAACTTCAAATAAAAATCAGCTTCTTCATTGTGTTCTTTGGTAATCCGTACCACAGATAATTCTATATTATTCAAAAGACACATGGAATAAATAGAAAAAGCTAATTTCTGCTATTCGTCTTTCATGCTACCTGTTTCTGTAATTTTAATTACATTTTGATTATCTGAGTATAATATCAAATTTCTTGCGCAGAACATGACTAAATGTCTTGATGAAAAGAAAAACTGTTTTTAATTCTCTGTATGTAGAACTTTGTGTTTTTTCAAAATCGTTCCACATTGCGTGAAAATAATCCTTATTTAAATCCAGTATTACCCAAGCTCCTGGACAATCGGTGGCATCAGTAAACACTATTCTGTCTGGACTTCGAAACCAGGGAGAAATAACTCTATTGGGCACGTACATGTACAACACATTTTCAAACCAAAAATCTATTAGAACTCATCGGCTTCCGGCTTAGGTATTTTCAAACTTTGATCTCAAAAAAATTTTTAATCAATTACAAAAGAAAGATGCCTTGTAAACATTTAACATATTGGACATAAAGCAAACTTGAAAAAAATTATCGAGCCGACAACTGACTCTAAGTCCCTGACTGAAATGTGCTTTTTAGTTTTTATGTTCAAGATCTTCACACGCAGGTTTTTTAGTTTGTTACGTGGAATGCTTATAACACCTTGACACACATCCCACTCAAAACTCAGCCAGTCTAATTTCTGAGAAAGTCCCCATACACTTTTTTTTCTTGATTAACAAGTAAACCTGCGCGCGATAGATCAGCCTGAATGATGTTTGACATATACATACAATTTTCTTTTGTGTCGCGTAACCAACCTCATCTAAGTACATAATTATAGGAAAAGAACAAGCTCTCCAATGTGCTACTAAAGTTCTTGATGTTTCTGTGAAAATGTATACTTCAGAATTTAAATCAAAAGGTAATACTGTGTAGACAAACTATCTGACTGTTCCATTAATTTTCCAAGAAAACCCAAGATATTATAATGCTCCGGGTGAATATTGATATAATGGCACCTACTGGTCTAATCAAATTTTATCATAAAAGTCCCTGTCTTCGCAAAGTTTAAATCTTCTTTTGTCCCTTCAAATTTCACCTTTCTTTTCATGAAGAAAGAATTAACATGTCTTAAATTCAGTATCAACCTTCGCTTTTTGTTTGCAGATACGGAAACTGTTCATGGATTAATACAAAAAGGAGCTTGAAAGCATTCCAAAATCATATCTTTCTTCAAAAGATCAAGAATAGGTGTTTCTACAAAATCTGAATTTTCTAAAGCAGATTTATTATTTTTAAGAAAAATTGTTTCAGGAGAACTTTCAAACTCTAATCACCGTTCACGGTAGCTCAGTCGGTAGAGCGCTCGCTCCGTGATCGAGAGGTCGTGAGTTCGTATCTCAGCCGCGACTGACCTAGTCGTTAAAGTGGGTAGCAACTGTTCCTTCGCCATGCGCTCGGCACTTTGAAGTGAAAGTTGCGGGTCCTTCGGATGAGACCTTAAAAACCGAGGCCCCGTGTCAACGGCAGGCATTGGCACGATAAAGATCCCTCACTGCTCAATGGCTCTGAGTGCCGAGTAAAGGTCAAAATTTGAAGCCCTTCACGGGCATACGGTGACGTCTTCATATGAGTGAAAAATTCTCGAGAGGGACGTTAAACAATATACAATGAATCAATCAATCAAACTCTAATCTGTAACAATATTTTACAACGTTCAGAATATAATCAGACTGGTTTCAGTAAAATTTTCCCAACAATATTGCGAGTTTTTCAAGCGATCTTTAACAGAGCTAGTGTTCTCAAATTCTGATTTAACATCGAGTAAACAAAATTTAGCACAATACTTAACTTTGCTGTTTTCTAGGTTCTGTGGAATCTGAGGTTGCTGTGGCCTCGGGAACTCGAAATGCCCGGGTAGTTGACAGTACAGGCAAATGACGTTATTTCCCGGCACTTGGTAGTTGGCTCTGAAGTATGAAGTATTAGCCCTGTTGTTAAACTTTTGGTTGTACCCTGTGTACTGCTGAAAATGCACTCCCGCGAAAAAACTGTCTAGGGGTGAGACCGTCGAAAATCTCGGGCTTGGTCGACTGAGATTCTTTACTTCAAAGGAACTATCTTCTCTTTTTTGCAGCTGCTTAGAAATAGTGGCACGGAGTTTGGATGCGTCTTCAGGATTACCAGCCAAATCAGAGTCCGTGTATCTTTAACGGTATCCCAGCCATGTTAATCGGCTATGCACAAAATTTTATTCCTGTGGTGTAAAGCTTTTTTTTCTTTATAGTCAACTTTTTCTCAATCAAATCCAGAGCTCGGAGCCTTTCTTCAGTGAATTTGAATTGTATTTTGTTACCTTCACTCTGTAAATCACAGGAATCAGCACTTTTATACTGGAATTTTTCTTGTATTTCAGATACAATGACGACTCTTTGTTTCTCTAGTGCGGTTTCAATACGCCGGTTGAAAAAGCTATCTGCGTCTGTTGCGTCAAAATCTCTATCGTCGGAATTCCTTGGTTCTAAAATTATTGGGTTACGGACATTGTTCTGTGAATCATTTTTCTCCGAATTGCACATATTCTTATCATGGACACTATAATGTATTTCCTTGAGATCTTGTAACGAATTTCGCAATGACCAAAAAACACGCCTGGAACACTATTTATAGTAAGCGCCAAATCACTCGTTCATGCAAAAATTACTATGAAGAGATCGGACATTTCCGTAATACGAGATTCAAAAACGAAAAGAGATTCATATATATAGAATTAGATTCCTTGCGTAGAGAAGCATAACTGAGAAGATCTCAGCTGATTGGATTTTCCTCCTAGTCCGTCATTGTCTGGAGTCGATCCTCAAGTTGCTTTTCAAAATGCTTTTAATGAGCTAATCGGCTAATAATGAGAAGTCTTTAGATGATGATACATCGTGGAATATTCGACAGCTAAATCCAGATGAGGTTACCGGCCCTAAAATTGGGTCTGGTCTAGCTAAAGCACTTAACGCTGCTCTCTCTAAAATCTTCAAAAGAAACCATGAATGACTTTGGTAAAAAATATACATGATATAATAGACCTTAAGATTGCACTTTGTTGAAAGTTCCACGGGAACAAACAAGGAAATATGGGATGTTCTCGGAAAACAAGCCCATTCTTCTGATTTGTCATTTTAAGAGATACAGAAGTCTCTGGTCTAGGATTTAGTACCTACTGTAAATCTAGTAGATTTATTTGCAAATTTAAAAAAATCGACAATCAAAAAACAAAAGCCATGTTATCTGATTCAGTAAGTCTTCTTTGTTATGGGTTTTACAATTTGTCAATGAAAAACGACCTGAAATCAGAAATCACTTGAATCCCATATGTACAGGAAAATATGTAGTTCTGATGTCCCTATTTCTGAAAATCTGTTTGGTGACAGCTGTATGTCAAAACGTTAAGACATTGGTTACATAAATAAGTATCCTGTTAGCTATAGATCTAACAGGGGGGCAAGGTGGAAACTACTCTGCATACAGAAACAGAGCTTTAAACTACGGGGGTGCCGCTGGAAATTTCCGAACATATCAATACAATAAATGTTCCACGTATCCAAACAAAGAATACCTATACAGACCTGGGCTACAAGAGAGGAGGACAGAGTTACTATCAGGAGCAAAGCTATTCCCGGGGAAACAGTCAGAAGAAATAGTTAAGGTGAGAAAGCTGAACATTGACTGTTGGAAGAATTTTACAAAAGAGAAATGGATTTTAAAGCGGCACAGTGACGCACAAAGGGGGAAATTGACAAATGTAGAATTTTCGCATGACCTCTGTAAATTTTGTTCAATTCCTTAAAGTATTAGGTTTCAGAAAATTACAGGTTTCAAAACCTAAAAATTAAATTTTTATGGGGAAAAATAAAAGTAAAAATAATTTCTGTCTGCCCCAGAACGAAAATATTGCAAAATACCCTGGTACTTCTTCCTCCCTATTATACGCGTGCGCAGAAAAGTGTTGAATAAATTTCCATAGTTACCATGGTCTCAGGTATCCACGAATGAATATAAATAGACCAAAAAATTTGATGTAATCTTTTTTAAAAGTTGTTAGAACATATTTCTCACCTTTGCATGCTCCAGTTGAATTTTGTTTACAAGTTTGAGCTAAAAATAAGAGTAGCGTGACCTTGACATATACGAAACAACGAAACGGTAGATACAGCCTTTGTTTTTCCGGCACTTATATTGTGCAGTCAATTCTTGCAGTTTAATTGTCATATCTTCGCTATATACTCATAATTTTCGTAAGTCTTTCTCTGTATGCTACAGATATCTTAAAATTAAGATATGATTTTGACTCACTGTGCCGCTTTAAGCCCAGTTGAAGGCTATAAAATTGATTTAATTGAGGAATCAAAACAATCTTTTATTCCGTAAGGAATCTTATTTATATAGAATGAATCAATACTGGTTCAAAATGAAGTAGAAAATTTATTAGCAAAGAGTGTCATTGAAAAAGTTTACTACATGTATCCATCAAATGAATATATTTCTTTTTTAACATTTTTACTACCAAGGAAAGATGGAAGTCAGAGACCAATAATAAATTTAAAGAGTCTTAATGAATTTATTGAATACCAATATTTTAAGCAAGAAAATCTGCATTTTGCTTTACTATGAATTGAAAAATATGATTATTTGCTTCAAGATGCTTATTTCAGTATAAAAATCATCTAGATTTCAGGAAATATTTGGCTTTTAATTGGAATGACAGTTTGTATAAATTTACTGTTCTTCCTTTTGGTTTGGCCTCTGCGCCGAGAATTTTTTCTAAAGTTTTGCAACCAACTTTTGCAGCCTTATGATCTATGAATATTAAAAATATTATTGTTGTTACTATATTGATGATTCTCTCATTGTAAATACAAGTTCTGAGAAATGTAAGGGATAAACTGAAATAGTGACAAATGAGATGGACAATCTTGGTTTCTCAATCAATCGCAAGAAGTCAGTAATGATACCCACTCAAAGAATAAAATTTTTTGTCCTTATCATTGATTCTATGGAACTTAAGGTCTTTCTTACTGATGAGAAGGTATCAAAAATTTTGACACTATGTTCAGAGATTTTACACGGGCGAATTGTTCCAATTCGTAAATTTGCATCCTTAATTGGTCTTATTGCTCTTGCATTAAATGCTATATTTGTTGCACTTTTGCATTACAAAAATTTGGAAAGAGGCAAAATAAAAAAGTCTTAAAAATTCTACAGATTATGAATCGGAAATGGTTATTTCAGAAAATAGTGTCGAAATCTTTCATCCAGTTTTTCTCAAGAAAGAGCTTTTTTAGTTTTTTTTCTTTTGCATATTATTGTTGAATAAAAATCGTTATATTTCATTTTTAACTTTGTTGGCTTATGTTTCAAAGTTTTATAACATTCAACTTTGAATAGAAAAATTAAACCAGAGGACTCTTTAAAATATATAAAGTATTTCCAAAAAAAAAGAAAAAAAAAAAACCAAACAAAGTGAAATACTTTAAAGTTTTGTTTTATTGAATACTGAATATATTATTACAATCAAATGGATGATAACATTTATACGTCATAGGTGAAGAGACCCTCTTTAAATATCTTTCCGCTATACAATGGATTTTGGTTATTTTTCACTCTCAAACGCGTGCAAAAGCCCTTAAAATGCACTTCTATCAAAGAAGTGCACACTTGACCTATGTATTTAATAGTACACAGATTTGTAAGAGAATTTTGTTATTTTGAAATAATTAATTGCAGTTTGTCGTTTTTTACTCATTACCCTACTTTTAGATGAATTATATATGGACTATGTAGGCCTAAGATACACGCAATGGAAAAACTTAATTGTTTCACTTTTTTGAAAAATTCATAATGAAAGAGTTCAAATCTAAATTTAAAACATATTATTTAAGAGGCTTTCAGCAATCTTTAGATGAAAAATATACACAGACTGTAAGTACCAATTAAGAATCGTGCCCAAAGACTACTGAAAACTTGGTAAAATGTGTTTCAATATCATTCGACAAGATGCAATTTAATAACTAGATGTACTGTGAGCAATGAGCGCACTAAATGATACCCCACCTCCCATATCAATATAATGGCAGTGTCCATGTTTTGCTGTGGGAAACCCAAAATATGTGTCGGATCACAAAATAAAATAGAAGGTCACAATGACAATATGTATTAAAGATTCTGTGAAAGTTTCATCAAATTTCATTCAGTGGTATGAGAGGAGTTGCGGATAAGAGATGAGTACATACCACAAAACGTAATCCGAGATTCTTCTGACTCTAACCCCTGCTTTTTATATTGTGAATGTGCAGGGGAGAGTCAAAGCGGAGGCCATTTAATGAAAAGTGGGAATTCAACGACACCAGCTGGTGTTGCAACTCTGCCTATCTTTTACAACTTTATTTCGCGGAGCTAAATCCTAGCTTCGCGAAATAAAGTTGTAAAAGGTAGGCAGAGTTGCGACACCAGCTGGTGTCGTTGAATTTCCACTTTTCAATATGGCCTCCACTCTGACTCTCCCCTGCACATTCACAATATAAAGAGCAGGGGTTAGCGTCAGGGGAATCTTGGATTACATAAAGCGTAACAGACGGACCGTCAGACGGACGACCATACCAATTATTATATACCCTCCCTCTTTTCAAGCGGGTGGTATAAATACTCAAGCTGTTGCAAGTCAACTATGAAGCGTCATGTATATTCTTTCAATATAACTGGTAGAACATGTTCGCTTTTGTGTGTAAACCTCTGTTGAATAAATTTATGAGTCAGGAAACAAAATACAGATATATGCATAGTGTATAATCGTGCACGAAGTTGCGTTTTATAAATAACACAATGACTTTTGGTATTGGTGCGAAATGTTTTTATTAAAGCACAGTTGTGCAATGAAAGTCATATAGATAAATAGATATGATACTGTACAAGTCTTTTGTACGAATCACTAGCACAGTCCTCTATTAGCTTCACTAGCACAGGGGGAGGGGGTGTCCCAATGTTCTTTTGTTAATATAGTGGTTAGTTATTTTTAGAATCTTTCTTCTCTCTGCCTGTCCTGTCTATATATACTTATTTCAAAGGTATTTAAAAGATTCATTACTTCAACATTCAATTATGAAAATTGTATTAATGCCAGAGTATTGAGTAACATCATACATAAAATTAATATGTGCAAAAAGAATGTATAAGAACCTATATGGTACTCACGGGCATAAAAGGTTATTATCCTTTTTACACTTACTAGTATGTCCTTATGAATAATATACATGAACACACCATTTAAATATATACAAAAATAGGTCTGTCAAAAATGGAGCGCAATTGGAACCCATGGGAATTCCAATAGATTGTTGAAATAGTGAGTCTCTAAAACCCTCATAGATAATGCCAATCAAAAACTCAAACATCTTTTTGGTGTCAACTTCAGAGTACTTTTGTGTGCAATCAGACTGTGTTTTAACAAAATAAATTTGCAAATGACCAATGACCAGGTAAGTAAATTTACGAGTTCCATTTTATTGAAAAAGCAGCTGTCAATGATATCAAAAAGCCTGGATTTTAATTTATCGTGCGCAATGGTTGTTTATAAAGTTGAAAGGTTTTTCAGCTGTTGATTTTGGTAAAATCTTGTGATTTCAAATTGTCTAAACATTCTTTGGAGTTCTAGAGTATCCACATCTGATTCACACCGCTTCTTGAATATATTGTTGCACAGTACTCTTGAAGTTTTTCCTTCACTACTATCAATATCTTAGTGAGCAGTAACGAAAGAGGCTTGGTTGAACATTTCCTGGAACCCGCAATGTAATTTTGTTTGTAAGGATTTTTATGAAGTTTCGGAATCCAATATATTTAGGGTAGTTCAAATTCATTTGGGTTCTGTGGAATATTGAAATTATTTAAAACGGACATATGATTTTGAAGACGGACCAACTCATGCAGAAGTCCTCGTCCATTATGACAGTCAAGTGTACATTCACCTAGTGCTTCAAAGAAGGCCATTGTTAAGGTCTAAATCGAAACAAACACCTACCGTTTACAAGACAATACTAGAAAATTCAACCAGCACGAAGTAAATAATGAGTGCCTGTTGTGAAGGGAGAACACAGAGAATATATAACACTTTTTATTAAAATGCCCCATTTTAGATACTGCTAGGCAGCCATATGTGACCGAACTAGGATCCTACCTGCTACTGGAAATTTGTACACAAGAATAAAATTCATACATAACACAGGGTACAATACTACTACAAGTCATTATTGACCCCTCATTCTTCACCTTTTTAGAGATTGTCTCCAGAGGCAATTTTTACCAAAAGCAGGGGAAAATATAAATATAAATTCATGCTTTTAAGATTTTGATAATTCTAAGTAAGAAAAAAATCAAACATGATATATTGTCTACTTATCAATACAGCTTATGTATATGTACTTTTTGTGCTCGAGAGATAAAAAGCTATTGAAATTAATCCATCATCTGCATAATAATCCATCAACTGCATGATATATCATGTGCACTTTCCTGTTACAGCTGCTTTTAAAAGAAAGTGAATGCAGAAAATGTACATGGCAAAGCACCTTGCTGATGTGCAGACTCACAGTCACGCATTAATAAAAAATGTCGGCTTTTACCATTCTTTTTGCGACTGGTTTGGTTTAGTTTCTATCTTCTGGGAGTCATTGGTAAGGTTTGAATATTTATGTGCAAATTATTTCACGATTTTAGATTGTTCAAAGCAAGAAAATTCTATGTGTTTGTGTGTGCATGTGTGTGTATGAAACTGTATAATATTTATCTCTTGTCAACTATTTAGTTTATTAAAACAATTTATTAACATAATAAAGTGAATGAAGTGGATTAATGGAAGATATGAAATCAAAATTATATTATATATTAACTATTGTAAATGGAAAAATTAAGTTTTCTGAATAAAGACTTTAAATGAAATAATTGATACAAATGTTGACAGAAAAATGAACAAATGACCATTCCAATTCCTCAACTATTAGTTGTGTTTTCTTGTGTCAAACTGAGCACCACCCTAGCAGTTATCCATAAATGTAATTTAACCAAATAAAGCCACACAGTCAATAGAAATTTGGGAAGAAACATGAAGTATAACGATCTGAATTTAGAGAAACACATGAAGTAGAATTACGCTGAATTATGCATCGTTTCCAAGAATCATATTACATTCTTTTCTTTTATAAAACCACTTTAAATACAGGGTTATCACAACATTTTGAATAGGGTGAATTCACCATGCATCGGACACATACCTTGCATCGGACAACTTTAGACAATAAACTCTCTTTCAACTTAAGAGTTCCGTGTATTTATTTGTTTCTGTCTTGAAGCTGGAAACTTAATTTTTTTAATGATACCGATTGTTATTATTATTTTGTGATAAAAATACCCCGAGAATGGCCTTGAAGTTACGTCGTATTTTACATCATCAAAGGGGAACAACCAGAAATTTATAATTTTGCGATTTTTAGAGTTATCGTTCTTAAAATTCGACTTCATCGGAACGAGGCAGACTTTGGTGAATAAAGTCAAAGATTGATAATTTTACAAAATTTCTAAAGAAATTTCACTTCAGTGTTCGTATAATTCTTTTAAGAGCTGGTTTTCACTAGTATGCATCGGACACTTTCCGAAGCAAAGGAAAGCACCACCATTTTCATACAGAACCCAGCTGATAGCTGTTTTTTGCGGAAAAAGAAAATAAAAACTCTATATTTTCATTCAAAATACAAGTTATCGATATATGACGTCTGGAATTTGACTCAATTTATTTCTACAAACCAGAGTATGATAAACCATGAAAAAAAGGCGCGAATTACCGCATTATAAGCATTTTAAAGCATTTAAGGCAGAGTGAGGTCTTTTGAATCGTTCTAGATTTGTGCAACGATATCGTCAATTAGATCTAAGTTGAGGGTTAATTCTAAGATAAAAGATAAAAATATATCCATGTCAAGGATTTTAAAGCACTTTAATAAAGGTATGATATTTTTCTGGTCAAAATACCGTCTGTCCGATGCATGGTAAACAATGTCCGATCCATGGTGAATTTTGAGTTATCACTAAAAACTCGATTTTAGAGGATAATTTCTTAGTAAAGGGCATATATTTGTGTCCCAAATTGATATTTTAAGCACAAACTAAATGGTAAACTCCATTTTGATAATTTTCCGTCGGTAGCGATATCGCTAGAACTTGTTGAAGTACAAGGGTATCCGATGCATGGTGAATTCACCCTAATTAAAATTATACAAGTTAAATTTCCGTGTGGGATTATTTATTTGTTTTCTGTTGTTGGGATGATAGTATTTACATAGTATTTTTTAAAATAATGTTTATTCTTTGATCTCGATTCTCCTCTGTTGAAGCTTCATGTCAACCAAATCGTGTCAGAATGGAGGTATATGTATGCCACTAGAAGGCGCTGTCCGTTGTTTTTGTCCAATCAAATATGAGGACGATTATTTTGAAAATAAGTTTTTACTATAACAAGAACACTTGTTTTCTTATCTTTCAAAGATATTTTCATTATCAGTTTGCCTTTAAGAAAGCTCTAAACACTGCACACTAAAGAGTTCCGTTTATAGGGTAGTTTTATGAAGTTATAGTTATATGTCCTTAGAAGTAAGATAGAAAAAATGGTTATTTACAGTTAAAGACAATTTTTGATAAATTAAAATATTCTTAGCGATAAATATTAGACTAATAATAAGTAAATGAATTCATTTTTTTCCATTTTCTTTCCGTATGTAAGTAAACATCAGTGATTTTTGCTTACGAATAGTGTATTGTCTTCTAACATTTTTCTTGCAGAAATAAGGCAGGTACCCTATGTCGAAAATAAACAAAATAACCCAAAATGCACACCATTATATTATAAGTCTAAAAACACTTTTTATTGATATTAAGAGCTTCCTACAGAGGAAGGCCTAAACACTGCACACTAAAGAGTTCTATTTTTATGGTAATTTTACGCTGTTAAAATAATCTGCTCTTAGAGGTGAGATAGAATTTTTTTTTTTTTTTTTTTTTTTTTTTTTTTTACAGTTAATCACACAATATTTTATAGACTAAAATACGCTTAGCATTATATTAGACCAAGTATAATGGAATAAATTTATAATTTCCATTAATTTCCCCAAATGTAGTAAACAACAGTGTTCCTGTTCATGCAGAGTCCATTGTCTTTGAACATTTTTTGTGCAGAATTAAGGCAGGTACCATATGTTGAAAATAATTAAAATAGTATAAATATAACAATAAAATTAAAGTGCACACCTTTATATGCTAATGATTTCTCAAGTCAAAAATACACCTTTTTGTCAGTGTTTAGAGCTTCCATAAGTAAGAAATCTTGTGTGCGCCATCAAGCTTATTTTAACCAAAATTGGTTACAAGGCATCCTTGGATAAAGGGAAGTTTCAATTATTACAATGAAGATCTAAGCATTTTTCAAAGGTAAGATAATCAAAAGAAAATTCAAAAATAGGATGAGGTCATTAAAAGAAATCTTAACAAGAACCACTGGGCAAAAAGCTGAAAGTTATGGGGAAGCATCCTGGGGTATAGTGTAGATTCTAAATTCAAATCATGACACCTGAGGGAAGGACGGAGATACAAAAGGGAGTTTTTTCCTTGAAATATAGAGAAAACATTCTTAGCAAGAACCACCGGGCCAACAAAGCTGAAACTTATGTTGAAGCGTCCTGGGGGTAGCGTAGATTTTAAAGTGTACAAATCATCACCCTCAGTGGGTAGGACTGGGCCATAATAGGGATCTCAGTTTTACATTAAAATATATAGAAGACAAGAGGCCCAAGGGCCGTATAGATCACCTGAGTATTGTGCAACAACTTTCAAACAATTAAATTTGGTTCGTGTTTTAAACCAGAGGCCATGAAATTCGCAATTCACAATTTTGAAAGAGGCATCATTGCTTATCATAATTATAGACTTAGCATACTTACTTTATTTACTTAATACCCAAAGGTAGATCAGAGTAACAAAGAGAAAATGCACTTCCACTTTCTAAGCAGTTGTGTACATCATCCCAAGGGAACCACTGACCTTGGGGCCACATATTTCAAAATTTTGCAAATTTTATCATAAAATGGTTGATAAATACCAATGAGCAGATCTCAAAGCATTAATTTATTTTCAGACTATGTACCCCCCCCCCACCCCTGACCCAGGAGGGGGGCATAAAAAGTAACCATTTTGCTAGATGTACCTTTCTTTATCATAAATATATTTTCTTGGATCAATGGCATAAACCCAGGAGCAAAGGAAAGATTTTCAAAGAATAAATGTATTTTCACTATATAATCAATAGAGCCCCGCCCTAACACCAGAACCCCTGACCCTGGGGCAATAAAATTCACAATTTTGGAAGAGGCATTCTTGCTCAACATAACTATGTACTTACATAGTTTATTCAATACCCAGAAGCAGAGAAGAAGATTTTCTAAGACTAAATGCATTTTCACTATATAATCAATAGAGCCCCGCCCTAACACCAGAACCCCTGACCCTGGGACCATAAAATTCACAATTTTGGAAGAAGCACTCTTGCTCATCATAACTATGTACTTAGTTAGTTTATTTAATACCCAGAAACAGAGAAGAAGATTCTCAAAGAGTAAATGCATTTTCACTATATAATCAATAGAGCCCCGCCCTAACACCAGAACCCCTGACCCTGGGACCATAAAATTCACAATTTTGATGAAGCACTCTTGCTCATCATAACTATGTACTTAGTTAGTTTATGTAATACCCAGAAGCAGAGAAGAAGATTTTCAAAGAGTAATGCATTTTCACTTTATAACCAATAGAGCCCCGCCCTAACACCAGAACCCCTGACCCTGGGGTCATAAAATTCACAATTTTGGAAGAGACGCTCTTGCTCATCATGAATATGAACTTAGTTAGTTTACTTAATACCCAGGAGCAGAGAAGAAGATTTTCAAAGAAATCATGCATTTTCACTATATAATCTATGTAGCCCCGCCCTAGCACTAGAACCCCTGACCCTGGGGCCATGAATTTCACAATTTTGTTAGATGACTCAATGCTTATTACATTCATGCCAAGGTTTGCCTGCTTGATGTCCAGGAGTAAAGAAGAAGATTTTTAAAGATTGCAATAACTTTAGTGATTTTGGCCCCACCCCTCAGGCCCCAGGGGGACCCCGACCATAAAATTCACAATTTTTGTTTCCCTTTACCCATAGATGCTGTATACCAAATTTAGTTGAAATTGGTTCAGTCGTTTCAGAGGAGAAGCTGAAAATGTTCAAATGTTAACACACGACGCTCGACACACGACACACGACGACGGACGAAAACGGATAGCAATAGGTCACTTGAGTTACTCAGGTGACCTAAAATCTTTAAAACTCTTCTTTTCTGGAACCACTGGGCAAGAAAACATATGTTTAATCATCCTGGGGAAGTGTGGATTCTAAATTGTTCAGATCATGGCACCTGGTGTATTGTGGGGCCACAATAGGGAATCTAAAGTTTTACATTAAAATATGTAGAAAAAATCTTAGAAATCTTCTTCGTAAGTACCACTGGGCAAGAAAAGCTGCAACTAATGTGGAATCATCCAGGATTTGTGCAGATTTTAAATTGTTCAAATAATGACTCATGGTGGTAGGAAGGAGCCACAATAAGGAATAAAAGTTTAACTTTGAAATATATAGAAAAAATCTTTTAAAATCCTCTCAAGAACCACTAGGCCATATATAAGCTGCTACTTATGTGGAAGTATCCTGGGGTAGTGTAGATTTTATATTGTTCAAATCATGACTACCAGGGATAAAACAGGGTTACAACAAAGAATAATTACATTGAAATATGTAGAAAAATATTGTAAGCTTCCTCAGCACCCTGTCAAATGCCAATCAGCTTACAGTGTTTCCATCCCGTGTAAATTCAGTTAATTAAATTTTATCAGGACTACTCATGACATCCGTCCACATATAAAGGGGGGCATCCTGAGCCCGTGGCATGTATTTAAACACCCTTGATAATTTACTTCACATTCCTGTAAATCATAACCAAGTTCCATTTCTCGTTTCAAATATTTCATTTAATAAAGACTTCAAAATTCAATGAAATATAACAAAATTAACAGTCAGTAAATCTATGTGTATATAAAGTCCTAGCTTAACATCTCTGGCCTAATAAAATACAGTGGATTGCGGTGTCCGTGCGGTGGAGAAATTATACGCTACTTAATTTGTATTAGTTTACATTGTTTCCTCATACCTAAGTTGCTAGTAATTTACAGTCAGTGATGTTGATGACGTAATATGATCTGATCGTTGTGATCGTTGCTGTTAAACTGGCGTTCGCTGCTCGCATATAAAACCTTCTATAATGGTCACGTGACCACAACAACCAATGAATAATTGTCCTTTCTGGAGCCTCTCAGAACTACTTTACATACATGTTGTGTAATACAAAGAAAATAACACCGCTCAAAATGTCCTTTCTACATGTAAAGTGGAAGCTCTAAATTCTATTCGATATCCATAATAAAATAAGTTCAACAAACAATCTGTAATAAAATGGACACACACAATCCTCGGCGTAGTAATACCGAACAATAATGCAAACACATAAGTCTTACGCTATACATTCAAGTTCCAAAACATTTCGTCAAATAAAACATAATTAAATGACAATGCTGCAATAAAATAACATTTAAGTATCAATTATGAATATTTGAGGACACGGACATTTCGGTGTTATTTCGATCATAACAATTGTAAAACAACAATGTTTATGTCACATGACTATTTTCTTCGTAAGAAAGATGGCAAGCGCCCAATTTACAACACATGTGATAATGCTGAAATAAATAAGTAAATTACAGTCGTAATATGGTAGATAATGACGAAAAACTGACATATAACATCTTAGTATCACTGTCCCTTACTGTCTGTTCAACAATATCTCACTAGATCGTCTAGTAACACAAAAACAGCATTTGTTTACATTACAATGTCGAAGTGCAATGTGTATTGCATCAATAATTCAGGTAAACAATAAGATAATGAAATAACATGAACAATAAAACATTTCTAATGAATTTACAACTGTATGCTACTTTACTTCACTTAAAAACACTCCATCATCAGCCTGTCAGTGCAATTAATATGCAAAATTCTAAAATCCAACCCCCATGCATTTTACAATATCTTTAAAAATCTTTTAAAAAAACACCGGACCAGAAAAGCTGCAGCTTATGAGGAAACATCCTTGGGTAGTGATGATTCTGAATTATTCATATCATGACTCCTGAGAGTAGGGCGGGGACACAATAGGCAATCCAAAGGAGCATCAGTTGAGTCAGGTGAAAAACAGCAAGGTCGATGTTACTCAGGTGAGCGTTGTAACTCATGGGGCTCTTTATATTTGCTATTGTCCTGATACAATCCTGATTCAAAACCAAATAAAAACATTTAGAGCAATAAAAGGATTTGATCTTACTCAAAACATCCTAATAACGTTGACTTTTGAAATTGAAAGACAAAAGGGAAGCACTAATAATATAGCTGCTTAATTAAAAAAATATATATAAGAATAAAAACTTCATAACATGCCTATTTGCATAATTGTTATTTTTTTTTGTCTGTTGTTTAATGTCCCTCTCAAGAATTTTGCACTCATATATATGGAGACGCAACCATGGCCACTTGCCGGTGAAGAGATCTGCTAATGACTTATACTGGGCAAAAATATAGGAAAAATATTCTTCTCAATAACTACTCGGCCGGATATGCTAAAACTTATGTGGAAACATCCTGGGATAGTATAAAGAACTTTATTCGGTTATAACCGATATTTGCCCCCCAAAATCAAACTTTGATGGAGTTAAATTTATTTAACTTCTTAAACAGGGGGGTATATGCTGAATTCAAAGCACTGAATATTTTCATAAGTAATGACGCCATATGTACGTAATGACGTCACAAATATGACGTAAATTTCAGTTTTTTATGAATTTTACAGAAACAGATTTTGTCGATATTTTGAGTTAAAGTTACCGAGCGCATGTGTGTTCAGGATCAATATTTTGATATAATGTGTAGAATGATAATATCACGAAATATGTCAATATTGTTTCTGAACTAACTTGCGCTCTATCAGTTTTGAAGCTAAAATTGTTGAAATTTTGTCCATTTTGTCCTCTTTCTGAAAGAGGATATAAAATCGGACTAGTTTGTGACGTCATAAAAACAAAAATTGTGAATACACTGTTTTGACACTATAACATTTTTTGGTAATTTATATTTCTCATACTATTTATTGAATACAGCATATTTCAGGAAGTTTTCAAAATTTGACTTTTGTGGGGGCAAATAAATGCAATATACCGCATGTAGTTCTTTGTTCAAATTATGACCCTTGGGGTATGATGAGGTCACAATGGGTATTGCAAGAGTCAAATCTGGTTTGAAATAGCATGGTAAAAGGTGAGCGATGTGGCCCATGGGCCTCTTGTTTCTTTTTTTTAATGCTACAAATTTAATTTAAAATTTAAAAGCCTTTATTCCTCTAAAAAATAAAATTGATGTTACATGTATAGCATCATACTTCCATACGAATATGAGTGGTTTAATTGCAGTATTCAGCCGTTTATTATTATTTTTATATAGACCTTTTTAAACTTATGATGAAATGGCGCCAGAAATGGCACCACCTTGTAAGTTATCTAGGAATGGATGTGGATGTCCCAATGGACGGACTGGTCCTAACTGTGATCAACTTCTACATACAGAAATAAAAAAAAATTGTTACCCTAATCAATGTCTAAATGGAGGAACTTGTTATACCAAAGATACAACGCAACTTTGTTACTGTGCTTTCCCATACTCGGGCAAACATTGCGAATATATTAGGCGTAAGTTTCCATTATGACCTCTTTTCTTTCTTAAACTCTTTGGTGTTCAATAATTTTTACGACTTCGGATCACAAAGCGAACGATATAAGGAGAAAAGGATACGAATTTTGATGCACCAGATACGCAAATCGACAAATTATGTCTCATCAGTGATGCTTATGCCGAAACGTTGGAAATTCGACACATCTAATGAAAAAATACTTTGAGAGCAGAAAAAGAGGTTCCAAAGACCAGAGCCAATTACGTCGAAGGATCAGGACTACCGGTATGCATGAGGGAATCAATCTTTATTTTGAAATTAAGTTCTATTTTGGCCAGGGCAATTTAAAAATATTTATCCGCATTTTCAAGTACCGATGTACTTAGCTCCTTGGCTGTAGAGAATCTCTGGCACAAAACAGTCTACCAGCAGATGTGAACTTATATTGTCCTTTACATGGATTTCTTCTCTTTTTTCCCTTTTTTTAAAATTATATGAAAAAGACTTCAATAAGAGTAATGTAAAAATGTTTTCAATATGGTTAACGAACATAATTGCATTTAAGTATTTCTGAATTATACTGTTCAAACAATTATTTTAAATTTTTCAAATTGTCAAAAAATAATGATAAAAGTGTTTAAAGTCTTCTTTTTGAAAGTATTGATAATCATTTCTTTTTTTCTCAGAGAATCAGAAACAGAGGATCCTTGTTTAAAAATCAATAATTTTTATTGTTTACTTTTCCGAGAAAGAATCTTCATTATTTGTATAATAAACGAGTATGGCTTCCTTGAAACTCAAATGAACCTGCATGATTTTCCGCTAAAAATAATACACTTCAAAGTGTTTGTGTGTATAGTGGTACGAAGTAACGATGTGTACTACTGAAGTAATTTTGCCTAATATGATAATTCACAAGATGTGAAGAATCCCAAAGTATGATTTTATTGAAGGAGCAGTTGTCTTATCTCATAAAGTCTAGATTTTAATTCATACTTAAGAACTAAGATATCATTTTTAGAGTTTCATTGGGATATGACCTGAAGTCGGTCACGTGATCAAATACGTGCCGACTTCGTGCCATTTCCCGTGAATCTAAAAATATTTTATTTCTTACATAAAACTGTATTTTCATTTTATATTCCCGTGACAAGGCAAAGTAGGCACTATTTAGACTTTGTTATGGAAGTGCAAAATAACGTTTCCACGATGTCATGTGACATCACAATCTTAACTTTCCAAATGGCTCGTGCAACTTTCTTTAAGGAATGACTCTAATTCTTGGCCATATTATCGAGTATAATCTGGTTTGGGTCAGTTTAAGCTTTATAATCCGCGAAGCGGATTATAAAAAAGCGGAAACTGACCCAAACCAGATTATACTCGATAATATGGCCAAGAATTAAAGTCATTCCTTATAATTTAATTTTAAAACAATTAAACAACTTTTGATGTAAAATTGTGTTGCTTTTTATAAGTTCAAATTTACCGCGCAATAATACAACCGTAGTAACGAAAGTGATTTGAAGCGAGGGGAGGTAATAACTGATACAAAGATCTAGCAGCCATGATGTTTGTTTACACGAGGTAAGAAAGTGTAATTGTTTAAAGTTGAAGGTACATTTATTAATTTTGGAATTTTCCATGGATTCCGAGGACTGGAAATGAGGGGATTGCATGGATATGATGATTAAGCTGGTCGTCAAGGGGGTGTGTCCCCATACCAAACCAGATTATACAAAATGTTTTGCGTTCCTTTTTGGAATTCAACCAATGAGAGGCGAGAATACAAACAAAATTAAATTATTTCCATATGCAAGAAAATCGGATCATGTGACCAACTGCATGTCATTGAAAATTGAATTTCAATGTCATTTTCATTGTTACATAAGGAAAAACATCAGCAAATGTTAATGCTGTACAAAGTGTAGAAAATCGTAAGTGTTGATGGTATAGACTTCTGGAAAATTTGATTTAAATTTTCTAAAAATTTCATTAGAGATTGTGAGGGTCCACATCTAATTTTCGCCACATTTAGAATATGCTGTATAACAGTGCGTTAGGTTGAAGTTTTCCTTTAGTGTATTATATATTTCTTAAGAAGTAAACATGTGAGGTTTGTGGAGCATTTGCTAGACCCAATAATATATCTTTATTTGTAATAATTTTTATGAAGTTAAGAAATCCATTATTACTGTAGAACTCATTTTCTTCACTGGTAACTGACCAAGAACATAGTTATGTGGAATAAGTCTGCTTCTTCCAAAATTGTGAATTTGATGGCCCCTGGGTCAGGGGTTCTAGTGTTAGGGCGGAGTTATACTGATTATGTAGTGAAAATGCATTCACTAGTCGATGTTCGACCCCAGTTTAAGATGTCGGACATGTCGATGAGATGTTGAACCGTTTACTACACAGGATTGAGGGGGTCTATTTTGCATTCGTTGGAATTCGGAAGAAAAACGAAATATACATCATGATGTGTCAAAATGAAAGTCTAAGGTAAAATAAAACATTTATTGACTGTGTTCTTGGACAAAATGCGTTTTGTCGACCCCTGGAATTTGACATAATAAAATAAATAAATATTTGCTTTGCACTTTTGTAATTTAACGATGCAAAAAAAAATCTGTATTTATACATGTTATATGAAATATGGAATACATAAAAAAGTTTTTAAATAAATTTTCTTAATAATCCATAATAATCCATGTAATAGAATTGAATTCAAAGTATTATTCAAATTGGACGTTTTTTTAATTGAATACTGGAATGTTTATCATATGCCCGTAAAACGAGTCTTGTTTTGTGCAGTACTGACTCTTCTGATAACTGTTGGTAGGAGATTCAGTTAGTATTTGAAAGCTAATTTATTTTGTAATAAATGCTCTTTTCAATTCAAATACTTGTTGATATCATTTTTGGCAAAAAACAGAGCAGAGTAGATTCTGGCAGAAAAACTGAGGATTGGTATTTGATGTAAAAATAGACGATGATATAAAAAAAAACCACTTTTAATGCTTTTTAGTACATACGCAGCCAAAGTAGTTAGAACTTCATCGTCTTTTCCTCTGGAATTGGAGAGTTCCAATACTTATAGGGATTTTGTGTTGCATTTTAATGTCCATATATGTTTTACACTTCTTCTAAAACAAGTTTGGATAAACAAAAGATCTCGAATGTGTGTTTAAGATTGGTAATTTTTGTTCATTTTTCTTTGAATTGTTTCAGAATTTTCATCAATTGATCTTTTCAAAACCTTTAATTATGCATGCTGAATTTTGTTTATCAACATCTGATGACAGTATGATCTTAAATTACTGTAATAATATCTTGTAAAATATCAGTAGGTAGTTAAGAGATGTTGCGTATGTCCTTGAACGGCAACTGTATGCAACATAAACTGTTCTGTAATATAATGTTTTTATGACGCACTGTAAACAATTTGTCACTTTGCGTGCCTGCACTGTTTTTCAAATCAATGAATATATTGAAAACTGCTAGAATTTTTATCGTTATTACTGCGTTTCTAGTAAATCCATATGCATGTATGCTGTGATGTAGCAAATTTAATAGATAATCATGTACATGTAATTAGCTATCATTTCTGAAAATAAAACAGAGAAAGATCCTCATACTGTAGATTCCTTATTTTTCGCGAGTACTTTTTATCGCAAATTGGCTCTTAAACGTCAAATCGCGAGAATTATAATTCGCGAATGGACGGTTGATCAACAGATTTTACATAGATTTCAGCACTATAAAAGTAAAAGCGAGTAATATTTTTTCACGAGTGATGCTTCTTGCGAAATTACGCGGAAATTAATTCCTCGCGTTTAATTAGGAATCAACAGTATACCAAAAAAAAGTAATACATCAGTTACTTGTTACAAAAATTGTATCCAAAATTTTTAGAGAACTAATATTTATAAATCAAATTACGATTTTGCTCATTCTCTTGTATAGCTTACATCCAGTTATTTTCACAAATATAATAAAACGTGCTACTGCATGAAAAATCATGCCAGGATCCATCGCCAAGAATTGACACGCAATTTTCGTTTGTATCATTGTCTGGTTGATTAGAATACCAGTTTGTGTACGTCATTGTCTTGGAAGAGTGTTCCCAGTAAAACGTGCCTTCCGAGTTTGAATCTGTACCCCCGATCCACCAAGAGTCCCCAGAGGCTGAAATTAACAATATTAAGGTACAGTTCTGTTCAACTTTCAGCGAAGCTGAGCTGAAATGTTGTATAGTACAAAATATGCAAAACTACAATATGTACCTTTGTCTTGAATCCATTTTTTCTCAACTTCAGTTTCTATTGCCAAAAGGTGTGCTCCCATAGAAATGCAGCTTTCCTAAAATGAAAGAGAAGATTAAAGTATTCTAGTTTCGTTTCCCCCCGACACTCAGTTACGAGAAGATTTCTCCGATATCTCCGATGCCAGGTTCAAGAGTTTGCCAAAGCGCACATCAGCCAATTTGTTCCTGAATAAATCGCCACACCTTGTGAAACTTTTTCCTCATCTGGTAAAGGGGAGGGAATCATTAAATGTTTTTTTTAATTCTTCAAGATAAAGTAGTTAGATGAGAGTTTAACTGTACTTAATGGGTAGGTGTGGTGTACATTATCTTCGGCAAAATTATTGTCGAAAGCAAAAAAAAAAGTAGTTTAACCTAAAGACATACAATACATTTCATCATTCGTTAATGTCTTATTTCCTTCATACTGTACGTTTTCATTATACTACTATATAAATTCGAGTTGAAACCAGGAACAGGTGTTCTCGTCTTTGCACATAGAACCTTTTGAATAAATTCTGTTTCGTATTCATGAATGCAAAAAAGGTCGGCTAATAACAAGGTGCAATTTGTACACATGGAAATTGCAAGACTGTTGGAGGACGTGATCTCCAAAAACTACATCGATTTTGTAAATCAGAAAATCAAGCGTGTTTTTATTATGAAATTCAGAGAACTGGTGATGCCATCGGAATGGTTTTGACAAAACTTTCGAAATGAAATATGACAAGGTAGGTACATTTACGAGTCCATTATTGACAAAGTAGTCGTCTATGATATCCAAAAAAAGGGATTTGGGGATTTCAGTATCCATATTTGATTAATACCACCCTTAAAAATTGCAGTTTTTATCTCATTCTGTAAATTCCATGAAATTTTATTGAAGATAAACCAAACAATCAAAGTGTACAAAACAACGTCATCATTGATATTTACTATATCAACTTCTGCGTACTTAATTGTTACGAGCATTGGCATTTAATTGAGACCTGTTCGTGCTGGTTGTCTTGTATTAATTTTGTTTACATTTTATTGCAGTTATGTTATATGATAAGAAAGGGCTTAGATTTTACTTAACTTCAGAAAATTCAAGTTGTTTATAGAAGCAAAGGGAGCTGGCATTCAGAATTATGACGTCGTTGGACGTCATGAAACTAAACGACGACGTCGCCAGGTGATCATATAATTCTTTTTATTTAGGCCTAATGATGATTTGGCAATTATCAGCGTATCAAGCTGATATTTTTAACACTTCTTAAACTTTTGTTGTTTTATGTTCCTTATAAATATTGTAATCAGCGACGGCATGGAATTAATTTTATCGCATCAGTCCATGAACATTTAAATGTACTTGACAAGAAAGGAGCTTCTTGTATTCTCCTTAAAACTATTGGGTTTGATTAAAGATCAAAGCTAGATACAATAGAACCCGCTTATAACTACGTGCTAAGGACCAACGATTCTGTTTTGATAATAAAAGTAAGTTTTATCTTTAAGAATTGCAATAAATTTTTAAGCGTCAACTGATTTTAAGTGTTGTTGCCATAAACGTATTTTACTGTTTTGCCTTGCCTTTCGTTTTAGGTTGTTCCAGCCCTACTTCTAATGGTATCAAAAACAAAATCTGGCTGCACTTCTGAAACTTCTCCACCACATTCCGAAATTCTTATTCTTTCATTTATAAGATAAAAGAACTATTTATTAGTTAAAGTATATACCTTTGAAGAACTCCATTGAAGTCCCTTTTTCACAAAGCAATAACTATTCTCTTCGTTCTTTATCCACGACACAGGACAGTCTACAATATGAATATCACAACCATTTGAACATTAGAAATTGTATAACAATAATACTGCTGTTTTGATTCGAACACCTCCTGTTTGAACTTTTGCAAAGGGAAAACGCAAAGAATATTTAGCAGTATCTTTGCGATTTTCCCTCAGTCTTTCAAATTTTGGTATAATGATTTTATAATTCTTGACCGGTCACGCTAGCCTAGTGGTAGAGCGTTCGCTTCGTGATCGGGAGGCCCGGGTTCGATTCTCGTTGCGTCATACCTAAGAGGTAAGCAAAGACAGTGACTGTTCCTTCGCCAAGCGATCGTCACTTAGAAGTGAAAGTCACTGGTCTTTCGGATAGGACCTTAAAAACGTTAGTCTCGTGTCACGGTAGGCGGTAGGCGTTGGCACGATACAGAACCCTCACTGCTCAATGGCCATGAGTGCCGAGTATAGGTCTAAATTTGAAATTATTCATCGGTATATGGTGACATCTCTGTATGAATGAAAAATTGTCTAATGGGATATGAAACAATATACAATAAATAAATAAATCTATAATTCTTGAATTTGTACCGTAATTTCATCTAAACTTGAAAGTGTTGGCCAGTCATAACACTTATATAAAGATATTGAAACACAAAGAAATGTTTTTAGAATATACATATATTATTTTTCACAGACTTTGAGTTTTCCCAAAGAGCTGGTGCATATTATTTATAATACTTTACACTTAAAGGTTGTACTGCAAAAAGTATACAAAGTGTTTCTTCAATGCTTTCCTTTCAAATTCAAAGTAATTAAATATATCAATGGTAATGTAAACACAAAGCTTAGCTTCGCTTAAGACTCTCTGTAATTTATTTAAATTTCAAAATTTTCTATTTCATTTTTGTATTATCCCCCTCTGTCATTTTTGTATTTCCCTCTGCTCTCTAGACTATAGTAAAATGTTGTCAAATATCGAAAAGTATACAAGAGACCACAAAATGTAGAGCAAGTCTAAACAAAGCTTTATTTCAGATGATTTGATACGCAATAGCATGCTCTACATATGAACAAATACTAAAACAAGGCAAACTAATGACAAATTAGTTGATGGATTAAAGGTGTCAATAAATTTGTTTAAATTTATCATGACCTTATCAGCAAATACAATCTATAACTGAGTCAATTGTGACTGGCGTTTTTCATACTAGTTTAAGGCAATAATTTACACGTTTGGTCGTCTTCAGATTTTTCCGCTTTTACAAACCATTTCAATGAGCTCATGGCAGGGGATGTTTATTCCTATCTTGATTCCATCTTAGATGTATTTGGAAGGTCGTCATGGGGCTGCTCCCAATTTGTATCGTATAAATGGACTTTGAGCTAGAAAACTGTTCTTTATCTCCATATTTCATAAACACTTTATTTGGTTTTTAGCTCACCAGAACTGAAAGCTCAAGTGAGCTTTTCGGATCACATTTTGTCCGGCGTCCGTTTCTCTGTCCGTCTGTCTATCTGTAAATTTTTCATATTTTCGATTTCTTCTCTAAAATAACTAGACTAATTCAACCAAACTTGACACAAAGTATCCTTGGGTGAAGGGGATTCATATTTATTAAAATGAAGGGCCACGCCTTTATTCAAGGGGAGATAATTTAGAAATAGTGATAATTTGATGGTATGTTTTAAAAATTTTCTTCTCAAAAACAACTCTGCCAGGAAAGATGAAAGTTATAGGGAGGCATCCTCAAGCAATGTAGATTCAAGTTTGTTCAAATGATGTCCCCCTGGGTTAGGGCGGGGACACAATGGCCGGTCAAAGTTTTCCATAGAAATATATAGGGAAAATCTTTAAAAATCTTCTTCTCAAGAAAAGCAAAGGCAGGATGATTATGTTTATGTGGAAGCATCCTCAGGTAATGTAGATTCAAATTTGTTCAAATCATGACCCCTGGGGCAGGGTGGGGCCACAATAGGGAATCCGTTTTTACATAGAAATAGATCGAAAAATTCTCTAAAAATCTTCTTTTCAAGTATTGCAAAGCGATGATTAGTCATATTCATATTGAAGCATTATCGGATAGTGCAGATTCAAGTTTCTTCAAATCATGACTCCCGGGTTGGGGCGGGGCTTCAATGGTTGATCAAAGTTTCACATTGAAATATAAAGAAAAATGCTTCTAAATACTCTTCTTCTCAAGAATGGCAAAGCCATGATTAGTGATATGTATATGGAAGCATTTTCAGGTCATGTGGATTTTTGTTTGTTAAAGTCATGATCCCTGGGGGTTGGGGGGCACAATTGTAAAGGGCAATAAAGCCACAGTTAGTCAAAGAAATATGCAAGCATCCTTAGTTAGTGTAGATTCAAGTTTGTTCAAATCATACCCTCTCCCCTTTAAGGATTGGTTGGGACCATTATTGGGTTTAATCTTTTCAATGATAAACTGATTTATGGTGTTTTTTCCTAGCCACAGCGCTCAGGTAAGCGATGTGGCCCATGGGCTTATTGTTGAATAATGTATGCGATAACAAAAACATGTGTTAATGAGAAATCAATTTCCTTTTTAAAAATATATTTTTATTTAGATGTTTTTGCAGAAATATAAATTAGACAGATTTTTTTTTTAATAAATGTAATTTTTACATTCAGGAAAGGATTTCATAGTGTTCAAGAAATATCCATAACCCTCACCCTCTGGTGAAGATATAAAGATGAAAGAATTCAACAAAAAAGCAATGCAAAAATTATTGAAACAAGCACCCAAATCATACAAGAGCAACCTAACATTGAATTGGAGAAAATTTGTTCATTTTCTTTGACAAGTGAAAATGTTTTATTGAATATCATAGGTAGATTGATTGACTGTATATTGTTTAACGTCCTTTTCGAGAATTTTTCACTCATATGAAGTATATAAATACCATTTGCCGATGGAGAGCAAATTTTGTCCTATACTCGGCACTAAGGGCCATTGAGCAGGGATGGATCTTTTTTCGTGCCAGCACCTACTGGGACACGGAACCTCGGTTTATACGGTCTCATCCTATGGACCGGTCTCCACGTCCAACGGTGGGATTCGAACCCGCGACGTAAGGATTGACTCTTTACTTCGCGACTCTAGAGCAGACGCTCTAACGACTGCGCCACGCGGGCGACTCTCATACGTAGACAAATACTTGTAACTACACATTTAAGTAATGTTGCTTATAATAGGAACTTAAAAGACTGGTTATATAATGAAAATACATATGTTTAAGTTTTTCTTCCTTTTATTTAAATCATCTTGTAAGATATTATTGTGCAAGAATTTCAAGGTAGAATTATCAAAATAATGTTGTATTTAACAACTTAATTATATTCATTTTTAGATTTGAAGTACGATATGATTGTCTAGGGTTTACAACTTAAATAAATCATCTTTTCTGTGAAATCTATGATATATTGTAATGGATCCAGCATTTTCTTTTATGTTTTGTGGTTGCTCGCGTTGGACAGTTGTTCGAGTGTCTACTCTAGACTTAATTCTAACGTTGTGGGTTCGATTCCCACTGCGGGACATGGAGACCGTATAAATCGAGGTTTCGTGTCGCAGTAAGTGCTGGCACAAAAAAGATCCCTCACTGGTCAATGGCCCTGAGTAATGAGCATAGGAGACAAATTTAAATCTCTCCACCGGCAAGTTGTGGCGTCTCCATGTGAAGGAAAAATCATCGAGAGGAACTTAAAACAACATAATACAATCAATTTTTAGGAAACATTCCGCTAAATTACTGACTTTTTGCAAACTTGTAGTAAAATATGTTTTTAAAAAATATCTCAAAAACCCTTACCGTTGCTTTTAACAAAGTACAACCAATTTCTGTTGTAGGGAAAGAAAGGGTTTGTCGTCACCGAACTGTCCAAAAGTAGGCATATTTGCAGTGAGTAGCTATACAAAAAGGCAACACAAGAGACCATTCCACTACAGTGGACACTGCATGATAGTTTAGTCACCGATGTATTGAACGATATTTCATAAGTTATGTTATTCCCATCAAAGTGTTTTTGGATGTATTTCTGTTCAATCAGTAAAAAATCGAAAATTTCAACGAGAATCAGCAAATATAGTGCACACAATTTTCGTTGGAAAACCATAATAACCTGGGTTTTAATATGCCTGTGAGAATGAGTTTCTTTTCTAAGGATCTATGCACGACTGTGCAAAATATTTCTAAAATATTTGCGTGTGCTTTGAAGAATATTGATGTAATAACCACAAAAGAGATTTTTACAATTATGAATCATTTATGCAATACAAACCTTCTTTGAAATACTCATGTGAGTTTTTTGCATGTAGCCAATTAAACATCCCTAGAGAAAAAAGGCAACAGAAATTTCTTTTTTAATTTGTTATAATTTATGCCATGAATTGACTTTCTAGATATTTCTATTCACAGAACCTACAATCTGTAAACGATGTACAAGTAAATTAAGACATTTAAGGTTTCGCCTCATCTGTCCGTCTGTTTCTCACTAAGTCAAGATGTCCATCTATTCGTTAATCTATCCCTCATAGGTTTCTGCATTATTTCTTTAAGCAAACAGATTGAGTTTATTTTTGGTACATGAGTTTACCTATTTTTAAAAGTGTGCATAACGCCCTGCTTTTAAGATTTTATTTATATATATACAGAATCCTGATATACTTTTTATAGGAAGACAATTATATTTGTGTCTCTTGAACTAAGATTGAATTGTCAACAAAGGAAGCACAATTTATAATCTTTTTTTTTTTTTTTTTACAAATTCAGTCTTGTGTTTCACCATATTTCAAATTTAAGTCCAACCTTGTGATTTTTACATTGATTGCTCCACACTTTAAAATTAGAGTTCCAAGGTATTGAGTATAATAAAATTCAAAGTACCAAGACACTACTGAAAAAAGGGGTCAACATTATCATCATGCTAGATTTCACAAATATGCTTTTTAAATAAGTTTTGATAACAACTTATTTTTTTTATTAACACACTGAAAAATAACTGTGTATACTATATCTTTACGTTTTTCAGTTACTTTGAAGTAGAAAATTCAATAATTGCTACGCCTTCTTGAATTGTCCAAATTTCACCAGGTCCGAATTAATATTTTTCCGGAAGTAAACAATTGGATGATGCGTACGCAGTAGTTATAATACGCAAGAGAGTATTTTATTAACTAGTGTGATTAAAAATTAGTATTCTCCATTTTAAATTTTCAAAATGCGTCATTAATTTGATTTTTAAAAAAGTTCATATAACATTCTTCAGTTTTATACAGAATGTTTTTATTTCAATCAAAACAATTTATGCACGCTTTCATATAGCCTAGATTTAATTCATGTGTTCTGTCCACGGCTTCCGTTTTGCTCGACTAACAGTAAACTAATGGACGGGGTCGCGTGATCCCGTCTTAAAAGCATCCTTCATCTTATCTTCTTCCTGTAGTCGTAAAGGTGAAGATAAAAACATCGATTGATCTAAAAACAAAATAAATCTATACAGGATGCATGAAACATGGAACACTAGAAATTCCAGAGGTAGGATTAGGTGCCTTATTGGAGTGAACGATATGTAGTCCATGACGATATGGAGTGATCATATGTGGTCCGTGACGTCAGTGACAATGTTATTTTCCACTGTATGTGTACTATAAAAAGCCGGTTTCATATTTTAGCGGATATGGCGCGGAAAACAATGCGCTCATTCATTAATACCATTAATAAAAAATATTAATATAAACAAAGACAAACTCAAATGTGTGTAGCGCTAATTCATGATTACCCAAACCAAATAATACCCAGTGATTGCGACTAATTTTGAATACGTTAATTTATTTACACAAAAGTAGACAATATTAGAGACGTGAATCTACTTATTTTAGAAGGGCCGACAATCCATTTATTAATTAATTGGCGACCAAAATTCATAAATGTTATGAATAGCGTTGAAGATTATGCAATACCGTATAAGTGGAAATTTTAGCGAGGATTTTATTTTGGCATTATTAGCGAGGGTGCCGAGATCGCTAAAATTGGATATCGCTAAAATTTATTTGGGTTTTATTTTATTATAGCTTCTTCAATTAGCATTTTAAAATCGCAAAAATTACTTCTCGCTATAAATATAATACCATTTTTAAGCAGAAATAGCTAAATTTGCGTCTCGCTAAAATTTCTACTTATAAGGTACAATGAACCAAAGACCTTGACACTTTGTTGAAATTTACGAAAAGAATAAAATGGATGTTAAGATCTCGTGTTAAGTGGGTAAAGGGTATAAAGAAGTCAATGCATTCTTCTCTCTGTTATAATGTTGACGTAAATATTCATAGCTTCTTTTCTGAAAAAAGGATATTCTTCAAAAGTAGTCTTAAAAGTCGAAAACAAATTGAGATTCCAAACAGAGAAGTTGATTTTGAATATATCATGCCTAAGTATACTGGATTCATTAAATAAAAAAAACCTCTTTTAACATTCTTACGGGGCAACAAAAAAATTAAAACTGAATTAGCAATTAGAATTATCGGCAACTGTAACCTGTTTCCAATAATGATAAATTAAAGTAAAACACGCCATATGAACGCCGATTTTTGTGTGAAACAAAATGACTCAATGACTCAATGGTTTGAATCACATGAGGTTTAATGAAAAATTAATACTTTCCACAAAATGTTTCTATAGTAGATGACAAAACAATTTATTAATATCTGCAAATAAGAATGCAGTCTTTTCATTAATATTGATGAAGGAAGTGCGTAAACAGTATATAGACACGCATGTCCACGGAAATCATAGACAACGAAGTATGTTGCAATCTGACAACGATTATTCATAAAAGGTTAATATGCGCCATAACAGAGTAGATAGTTGATACTGTTTACATTAAAAGAACATAGGTAATCAAAGATTAAAAGCATACTTTTTAAATAGTTAGTATTTATCCTGTCAGCAATATTCGTG
The DNA here is from genome assembly GCF_032062105.1 of Saccostrea cuccullata. NCBI lineage: Eukaryota > Metazoa > Mollusca > Bivalvia > Ostreida > Ostreidae > Saccostrea > Saccostrea cuccullata. Next base: position 12,083 of record NW_026935863.1, on the reverse strand, counting down.
CAAGTTCAGTTTAGATAGATCTTAAAGTTTATTGGGGATTGACCTGTTCCAAAAACTTTAATCTGGTCCCTCGTTTGAGAATGGACTTGCTCGAAAATTTTAACTTGGTTACTCATCTGGAGAAAAGTAGGTCAGAACCAGGAAGTCTGGTATTTTCCATCCCTAGATGCATCATCCATGCAAGTGTGGTTCTGGTAGGGCTTATAATTACTTGGGAATGGACCTGCTCCAAAAACTTTAAGCTGGTCACTCATCAGGAAAATGTAGGTCAGATCCAGCATCCGAAGCAAGTCCCGATTGTCCATCCTCAAAAGCATCATCAATGCAAGTTTAGTCCAGGTAGGGCTTATAGTTTCTTGTTAGTCACTCATCTGGATAATGTAGGTCAGATCCAGCTTCCATAGCAAGTCTGGTAGTGCCCATCCTTAGATGCATCATCCATGCATGTTTGGTTTAGGTAGGGCTTATATTTTCTTGGGAAAAACCTAGTCAATTATCTGGAAAATGTAGAACAGATCCAGCATCTGAAGCAAGTCTGGTAGTGACCATCCTTAGATGCACCATCCATGCAAGTTTGGCCCAGGTAGGGCATATAGTAACTTTGGAATGGACCTGCTCCAAAAACTCTAACCAGGTCACTTATCTGGAAAATGTAGGTCAGATCCAGCATCTGAAGCAAGTTTGGTAGTGTTCTTCTCTAGATGCTGCATCAATGCATGTTCAAGGTCTTTGTAGGGCTTATTGTTACTTTGAAATGGGCCTGCTTCAAAAACTTCAACCTTGGACGCCGACGCTTATGCCGACGCCAACGCCGGGGTATAGCATAAGTTCATCTCGACTTTGTCGAGGTGAGCTAATAAGTGGCTTTTGATTAAGTGTAAGACGCTTGCACGTCAAAAGTGAGTTGTATCGCAAGTGACCTACCTCGTTTACTTTACGCCATTTTTCTTTTTCGATCTAAAAGTATCGACGCCGTCACGTGATGGATTCATTTAAAAATAGCCATTTCTCTCTTTGCAGATTATAAATGATTATAATTTGATTTTATAACGCGTTCAATTTTTATGATGTCTAAATACAGAAATTTCATTGGTAAACAAAATATAGAAATTTCCAACCGTATTTGAATTGGTGCAAGTTATAGCGTGTATTACTTTTTTTTTTAACTGTATTTTTACTAAAAATCATTGAACTGGAACAAAATGTAAACTTGATCTCCATCTCATCAAGATATAATCATAAACCAAAAGTCAACTTAATACTTTGCAAAACGGAAGACTCAGAAGAAAGCTACAGTCCCTTCCGGTTTCACAGCAATTAAATAGTAAATGAAAGAATGATTGTCTATTGAAAACATTACTACTGAAACTCGAAAATTTAAATATTTCTTGCTGCTTTGTTGATACAAAATTTAAATACCCGTCATATTAAATGACACTCATTTATATTAAAGTTCGTATTTACTTTTTCGTATGTCTTTTTCCTGAATGAAAAAAATGCTCATTTACCAAACTCAATGAAGCAGAAAATTTCATTGATGAAATTCAAATTTAAAATTGATTTCAGAAAATGAAAAGGATAAACTTTTAAGTTGGAGAAATTAAGCAAACCCTTCTAAAAATAGCCTTCTTCATTCATAAATATCACAAGCCCACGTAAAAATAGGCGAGCCTACCATGGCATGCCAAACTTTCTTAACGACAAGAGAAAATAAACTTTCAGGAATTTTCGTTGGAAGAAAAAAGATTAAAGACAAGCTGAATTAAAAAAAAAAGAAACAGAATTCGAAAGTATTATTCATCCAATTTTTCTTCCGCCAATGAGAAAAAATCAAATTATATTGATACAATTAATTTTCATCAAGAATTTTCATAGTGATACTTGCGAGGAAAAATCCTTCATTTTTTGTTCTCTACGCACTGTATATAAAGTAAATTTTGAAAATTAAAGGTATAAACACCAAGATGCAACTTTTCTGTAAATGCTTTTAACTACTTTTGCAAAGAAAACTTGATTTCAATTATTTAAAATTTTATTTAAAATGCATTGAACTGTACAAGTTCTTAAAGTTTAATTTTTAATTTTCAGGGACAGTTATTTGTGTGTGTATCACATCTCATATAAGATTTGTTTTCGCCAACCAGTTTTTTCACAAAAGAAACTGTTCAGATGTCTTACAGACTATGCCATTAAATTCACTGAATGCAAAAACACACGTCTGCAGCCGGCATCTGACACTAAGCAGTTTAACATTTCGCTGTTCTAGCTCTTCAGATTCGACGGTGAATTATTGTACACTGCTCGGTGGCCTTCTTCGAAAAAGTTTGAGGACCCAACAGCAATCATTTCAAACGTTCCAACAATATGTAAGTCAATATATACCTGAATATTTAATAAATATAAAAATAAGGAAGATTTCAGGTTAACCTACTGTATATTAATTTTGATATTAAGCATGTATGCTTTACAGTTATATAGCTTTTTCGATTAAAAAGGCTATTCTGTCAAATCATATATTTTCGTAGTTAAGGAACGACGCACTGTGTTGTAATGTTTTATTAAGATTTAGTGAGAATAAAAAAAGGGCTTTTTCATACCAGGAAGTTAATTAAATCCTGTGAAAATAAATAATTTTACAGTTTATAAATAACCTTATTTTTGACGAAGAATAACACTTCATATAAGATATTGCAGATAATAAATATGGGCGTAGAGATTCTCTTCAATGTTTTTGCGTATAAGAGTGTTTTAAGAGAGATGTATTACCATTTTTCATTTCAGCTTAGAATACGTACACCTTATGTAACAGACTGGTCTTTGTTCTCTATGAGACCTTGCCTAAGAATTCTGAATCGATGCTCAGAATGTAGTTCAAGAAATCAAGTGAGTGCAATTTATGTATGTTGTTGAATCTTGAGCATATAGCATGTTGAAAATAATTGAAATTTATTCTGAAAAATGTAAAAATATTTAGCAAGATGTAATTGATTTTGTACAGTAAAACATGATAAGGTACAAGTACTGGGCATTTTAAACTGCTTTAAACTTTAAACTGTTAACATTTATCAAAGATAAGAATTTCAGATTGTAAGGAATCAAAACAGTCCACCCCTTTTGGCCTTTTGCTTTTAAAAAGTGTTTCACGTGTTTTGCTTTTTATATACTTTCTGCAATCAATCGAAAATATTAAGACTAAAAATAAGAACTATGAACAATGTAGTTCACATTGTTGTAGGCCACAGATCTACAGGAAGATTTTAAAACTCTTGGAACAATATCCGAGATAATCGGGAGCATCATTCAAGAGGATACCGGATTCTCCACTCATGAATCAGGAATAGGAAAATCGTTGAGATATCTTCAAAGATCTACAAAGCAGTTATTGTGTGAAATTCATACGTTTCTTCTCCTGTCTAGTACACATAACATCGGGAATGGTTTTATAAATGACGTAACCAAATCTAACGACTGGTGTGTTTTCAGTTCCATTTCATCTAGGTATGAGAGGGATATCTATCTTTTGCGACAAATTGCCAGTATATCGTCTAATATATATAATAGATACAAAACTGTATTCTTATGGAATATTGTAAAACGTATTAAATTATCTATGAAATGTTTGATTGGTTTTCAGTAAAACGGTTGTTACAACGCGAAATGTAAAAACAACGCGAAATGTAATAAACATTGATTATTACATTTTGCGTTATTACATTTTGCGTCGAAATCAACGCAGAATGTAATAACGCAAAATGTAACAACACACTTTTGAGGATTATTACATTTTGCGTTATTACATTTTGCGTCGAGATCAACGCAATATGTAATAACGCAAAATGTAATAACACGATTTTTGGATTATTACATTTTGCGTTGTTACATTTTGCGTCGAGATTAAGCAAAAAGCAAGAACACAAAATGTAATAACACACTTTTTGGTCAGCCAGCTTGAGTACAATTTTTAATAGAGTAGTGGCAGATGAAGAGAAAATAAAACAAAAGAGAAAACATATATAGATCTATGCAATTTCTTACGATTACTGAATTTTATAATACATTGATTTAATAAGCTACATGTATTTAAAATCAGTTTAGTAAATGTATTCAAATAATAGGTGTTGCAAATTAGAAACGCGCTGTGTAGATGGGATTGTTGGGGTATTGACCAGTGTGCTTTTGTTTTGTTTTTTTATATAGGCAAATGCAATGAATCTAAAAGAAAACTTATTTATTTGTACTAGCAGGTGTAAATATATATCGGAAGGGGTTTATTGACAATTGTGATACCATACTGTTCCATGCAAATCAACAGCATTGCAGACATCCAAAAACACCCCCTCTCTTTCTCTCCATCTTATAATATAATGGATTGATTCTGCATGTCCATATTAATACAATGATAAACTTACTAAGTAAGCACTCCACTCTATCCCTGTCCTTCCTCGCTTGACACACACATACACTTCTTTGTTAACCAATGTACACATGCCAAACATGCATATCAAGAGATAATAATGAACCTATGGTCAATCTTTGGTAATTAAATAAATTTTGTGTCATTAGTTAGAAATTTAATAAGACTATCAAAAATATGCCAATCAAAGTTGAAATAATGCTTTATAATTTAGCACAGTATATTCAATATAAATGAAGTCAGAGTCAGAAAACGATACATTTTGATGTATTTATGTCCGTAAAAACCCTAACTTTGGTCTCATTGATTAAGTTCTAAATATTTTGTACAGCGTGTCTCCCATGTTGGTTTTATGTATATTTTGAATAAATTTTATGATTTTTTTTGTTAAACGCAATCAAAAAAAAATAATGGTATTTTATTTTATTACATATTGTATTATTACATTTTGTGTTGTTTTCAGTGCAAAAATAAAATAACGCAATATGTAACAAACGAAGAAGCACATTATTACATTTTGCTTTGATCTCGACGCAAAATGTAATAACGCAAAATGTAATAATCTAAAATTGTGTTATTACATTTTGCGTTGATCTCGACGCAAAATGTAATAACGCAAAACGTAATAATCTAGGGTTATTACATTTCGCGTTGTTATTACATTTGGCGTTGTAACAAACGGTACTTTACTGTATTATTTTCTATGCAAACCATCTAGTTACAGTCATTTCAACATTAAAATTTTAAGCTTTCTTATTATTAAGATGCACAAGATGCTTTTCTTGTAACTTGTGACAAAGTGTTTAGATTTGTGATTTATAGAGCATTAATATATACCACTGCAATGCCGTGTCCTTTTGTTGATTTTTCTGGTTTAAAGTAACAAAAGAGCTTAAGTTTAAGATTTAATATTTATGTGTTATTAAAAACGAAATAAAGAACCTTGGATTAAGGCTTGCAAATACTTTATTTTGAACACTACGGCAGAATTGACACATTAACAGTTAATTGGTACAACTAACTAAACGATTATTCAAAGGAGAACAACAAAAACATATGTATCGATCTTGTGAAACACAACCAGCACAGTTTTATGTGGTATTTTGTAAAATATTAGTGGTCGATCTTGTAGTTCAAATTCTTATTCGGGAAGGCAGCTCAATTTCTGGAGGAGTCTAGTTAGCAAATTTTTTGCAAAGAAATTGAAAGGTTTTTGAGAGGAACGAACTAAAATCGGGAATCCACTACATTAAATTTCTTCACGATAGCGTCCAAACCACATGCCATGAATAGTAAAGGAATTTTGGGGAAAAATAGAAAAGTAATATTTTGTCACACAATAATAATCGCCAGATCTTTCACCCTTTGACTTTGTTCATTTTCCAAACTTGAAAAAAAACACCTTTTAGAAAGAATAAACAAGTCCAGGTATCATAGGATCTGACATAATCCAGTATACAGAATGGCCATACTAAAAATGAGTTCTAACAAAACAATCAGATTAAATTGATGAAATATGTTACGGCCATGTTTTAATTCAAAAAGAATATTTAAGTCATTTAGACTAAATTTATGAAAACATCTTTTGCTTTTGACCAAGTACCGAGGAAATTATTTATTGAAGATCCCTCGTATCAATGCTTATTTGCTAGCTTTTGATAAAAATGACAAATCAGATATTGTACTTTAAAGTGTCCGGTTTTTATTCCCCTCCTATCAGAATGTCAGTGTCAGATATCATGGGATCAAGTATTGTATCACTTATCTTTCCAAATGATATCAAAAAAGCCTTGAGCCACATCTATTCATGATCTAAAAAGACCCATTTTATTACTGAGGTCGATATCCAAGATCAATATCCAAGGCAATAAATGCATTCATTCTCTTGGTTTGTAAAACCTTCGCTTAGGAGCAAAATCTTTCAAAATTTTAAAAACCTTTTGCGCTTAAAATTCAAAACCCAACTCCATAGGGCCTAGTGATCCCTTTTGACTTTTAAGGTAAAAAATAGACGTCATAAAGCTTATACATTTCTGTGTGTTAAAAGTTACTTTCTAGACAACATATATTAAAATTGATATGAGTCTTTATAATGACATAACATCTCCTAATGATCTAAGGAGGACACCTTGTACGTTAAAGTCAAAAATCATTTTAAAATGATTTCGGACGAAGTTTTCTTTGAACTTTCTTCCGTAAAATTTATTACAACTTTCTATAGCCTTAAGTCGTTTTCTTTCTACTATGAGATGTGTGCTTATAATACTGACAGCTGTAAGGGTTTGATATCTAATAAATAATCTCTTTGTGATTGTAGTACTATATGTACATACATCGACTTAGGCCACGATTCAGATTCCGCAAATACTTGTAGCTTTCTTGTATCCATAGCTGCTTGATCACATATAAATTGCTGTAATCTTAATATTCATGTCTATGTGGTGTGTCGTCAAGTTCAGCCAATACTGTAGATCACTATATTTTCTCGACACCTTTTTTTCGCGAGATTGTCATTCACTCTTTATTAGCGAAACATAATTTTATACGAATTATGGCTATTCTTCTACATCATTTGAAGGAATACTTTTATACGCGAGAATGAAATTTTCGCGAGCTCACTATCTCGCGTAATAACGCGAAAATAAAGTTCTCGCGAATAAAAAGTGATTTACAGTAATAAACTTCGTTTCCTTCGCAACTAAATTCAACAATGGACATCAACAGTAAACAATGTATACTGAAAGGTCGATTCAAAGTTCATTTTATGTGCCCGGATCTATCGATCCCGGGTGTATATTGTTTTGTCCCGTCTGCTTGTCTGATGTCAACTTTAACCTTTGTCATAACTTTTGAACCATGAGAGATAGAGACTTCATATTTGGTATGCATACTCCATTAATTAGGTTTTTTCAAATGACGTCAAGGTCAATGACCTTGTGACCTTGACCAATATGTTAAAAAGGTGTTTTTGAACTTTGTGGCCGTCGGGCGCATAGTGTTTCACGAGCACATCTTGTTCGAGTATGCTTCACTCGCATTGGTCAATATTCTACTTAGCTACGAATTTTTTGCAAGATCACTTTTTATTTAACCACCATCAGAATGGGAGAGCATCGAGCTATACTAATCAGATCCAGGAGAGAAGTACTCTACGAATTTCAGGAGAAAGGTTTGAATAACATATTTAAGATTGGACGAATGATCCTCATTGGCAAAAGAGAAACAGTTAAGGTATAATTAAGAGCATTGCTCTTTTTATAAGGCAAATTTGTAAGCTTGTATCTAGGTTTTAAACTAATGCATTACGAATATAAAATGTGTATTGTTCCTAATCAAATCATCAAGATATAGGACTCATAAAAACATTATTATATAAAAGTTTTTAAAAATTTGAAAGAAATGCTCAATTTCAGATAATTAATAACAGAATTGACTCATCGACGACATTTTAGAAACAAAAAAATATTAAATGCAAAGATTATTTATTTATTGACAAATTTTTCTTCTTATTTTCAGTTCTTCAGTTAATGTTACAATTTTAACAAATTAACAAAGAAATATTTTTAAAAAAAATAGATAAAAAACCTTGATGAACTGAATAATATAAAATGCCAAAAATAAAAAATACATTTAACACTAATGTACAAAATACATTTAACACTAATGAAACAATTATTTAATAAATTACAGTAGACTTAAAAATTCAAAGATGCAAGTTTTCTAATCGGTGAATCCTTTGGGATCTTTCTTCCAGTCCTCCTGCAAAGAAAAATACAATCTAAGTTAATGTAAGAAGTATTGGATTGAAAGAGGAATGATAATGAGGAATGATAAAATAATAAAATTAACTTTACATTAATAGACCATCAGGTGTCCACTAGTCACTTATACATGGTAACGTGGTCTTACAATGTCATGTGTACCAATTCCCATATAATATATTGGCAGGGATCGTAGAATCGATAAAATTCAATGAAAGATGCATATTGGCGTCATCCATTTACAAATACTTTCAGTTTTGTCTTTTATTTTTGGAAACTGGTACGTACATGCAAAAAGAAATACCTAAGCCAATCAACTCAATAGCTTAAATCATTCAACCAAATGTGTAGAACTGATAGCATATTGGTATGAACATTCTGAAAATATTAAAGGAGAGCTGAATACAAACAATAGATTTTGTTATCCTGTTCAAGTCACCTTACTTCTTACATACTATCAACATGGAAAGACACAAATGTTATCCCTAAATATAAATAAAACTTCATTACAAAATCATTTGTTCAAGTCTCTGATTTCTAAAGCGCCAAAACTATTTAAGTTAATGTTGAAAATTCGAATTTGATAATTTTACTAAATAAATTTCACCACATGTTTACTACATGTAGTATTTAATGGATTATTAAAGTTCCCATTTTGCCATAAAATCTTAAATATTCAACAGATATTATCAGCTTTTTCTAAAAAAAAAAAGTTTGGAAGGACAATAAAGGTTTAGCTTAAATTTCGTTCTTTTTTAATCTATTAGAATAAATCTATTAGTAAAAATTTTAATTTTCAAAAATTACGTATGAAAACGAAAATCAATATTTTTGTAAAAATAATCAAACAGTTAATAAGCTTATAGCAAATTTTAACAACCATAGACGCTTTTGCTTCGTTATACACGTAAATACGCTATTTCTAATAAGTTACCGAATGTTTTAAAACCGCGGGTAATTAAAATAAAATATTAATGAACTTGTTTGCTATTAACGTGTTTCTCTTTATATTTATTATCATCAATCAAGTTCAGAGTAGTCAATTTTAAAATTCAACTTAAAAAAAATTTAATGGGAAGAAAGACAAATATTAAAATAAACATGTATAGCATGTACAAAAAAGATGTGTTAATGAAAATATGTGTAAACACATAATAAAATTTACAAGTACAGCATGCATGTAAAATGTTGTAATGAAAGCAAGTGAAAATTTATTACAGTATTCCTGATAAATATTCTCAATTTTTTTTTAAATAGATGTGACAAATGTTAACACAAAATGCTTTACATGTATTGAAAAGAACTCTCTATATATTGTATGTACAGTAAAACTTTCTATATTAATTCGGACATCGCTGATGTAAGCTTGATAAAAGAAAAAAACAGGATCGGCAACATATTATACAATTAAATTTAGTGATAGCAACTATGGGTTTTCATCATAAAAGACAAAAATTAGGTTAAAGAGCATCCAGATTATACAATTGTAGCATAGCAGAATTTTGTATATATAACTTTAAATTGTGTTTTTCTTTTTATGCACTTATAATTATGAAATATAGGTAGGTTATTAAAAGTTTTACAAATATATAAAATTACAGAGTTATTAAAAGTGTCTGTGTTGATTTATTTTACATTTTGTTGAATTAATTATTTTCCCGCCAAAACTCTATTGAGCGATTGGTTTGGACATGTCACATGACTAGTGACCATAGACTGGTTTTTGAATCGATTTGGCGTGTTGGTCACTCTTGTCCAGTGCTGTGGTTCCAGCAGGTTGTGTCTATATTTAGTGGACTTAGGATTTTCATTCATGGTATGTTTGACTTTTCGTTTGGTTTTTATCCTTGAAGTTTAAGAATTGTTTCAGGATGAGATTTCTGTATTTTCCAGTAGTTAAAACTTGCATGTTTAATTATTTTAGCACAGCACAGCACTCAGATAAATTTTCTATAATTTGGAGAGCCTAAATTCCATAATTTTGGTAAGTCGTTCGTTTATTTCTATTTGTAAATGTAAGTGTAAATAATTGTTTGATTTTATCGCTAAACTTTCATAATTAAATAGGTTCAGTGGAGATCACTTTATAAATTAAATTTATAAGTTTGTAAACTATAACTATATTGAGTAAATGCGTTCAGATACGTATTTTCAGTGAGAGACTATTTTATAATTAGTGTTTTGTATTATAATATGAACACTTGATTATTGTATACATTACTGAGGTTTTGTACATTATTTTACAGGGCCAATTATCTTTATTATCGGGAATATCCTATTTCCTATGTGTGAAATGAATTGGAAATATTATAATATATAACCTGCTGAACTTTGAAACCTGTGTTGTGTTCTTTTAATATACAACCAAGGTTTACACAATTTTCACTGTATGAAAAATAGAAGTTATTAAATTCATGATATACATGTATGCATGGCGTTAGAAAAACAGGTAACAAAATTATACATACCTTTTCAAGATGAATGCGAGTGAAGAAAACCCTCAAGGCAAAGCAAATTTAACAAGAAATCGACCATTACACATAGTAAAGCAGTATCAAATAAAGAAAACAACGTAGCAGTTTAAGAGTATTTGGGAAATCAAGCCTTTTTGAAACAGTTAGTTTCACTTGCCTGCGTTGGAACAAACAAACTATATTGCTTGAAACATGTTGAAAATTGTCTTTTTTTCAAAGTTAGAGAAACATAATCAATTTTGTCTAACATGTATTTACATGTATATCTATGGTCTAGGTCTACAAAGAGATATTGGGTAAAATTTTCGGACTTTACATGTCACCTTATTGAAGTGGCTTAAATTTTAACATCAATGTTTAAGAACAAAAATCACTTCTGGCCTATTTGCCTATTGAATTTCTGAGAAATCAAAACTGTCCAATTTTAATTATATTATGCTAAATTTCCTTTGGACCCTTGGTGAACGCATATCTGATTCAATTAAGATTAAAAAGTAATTTTCCATCTCATCTATGTACAACCATGTATTTTAATGTAAGAAATTGCATAATGTTCCTGAAACCCTGGAAAATTCCTTTCAAATGGCCAAATTTTAGCCCTTTTACAATTTTCTCACCCATAAATCATCTGTGCTTAGTTTGGTTGAAAATAGCCCAGTAATTTTTGAGAAGAGGTGCAAATTGTGAAAAGTTTACAAACAGATGGACAACTGTCAAAAGAAAAGATAACAGGATAATTCCCCAAAATGAGAAAAGCATATATTCCTAATCTTTTCAACAAACGCCAGTGTATTTTTCTTATTTTCGTATATGTATCGGCATATGTTGAGCTAGCTGCAGAACTTTGGCATTATAGTTTTTTTATTAGTCTTTAGTAACTATATTCTAAAGATCCCGTGATGGGCTCTGTAGCAGTATGGTCAAAGATAAATATATGAAACCACAGTGCTACAGTTTTGTAGCTAATGTTGAGCAACATGGACAGTGTATATTTTGACAATCTTTGGTACTTTCAAAGCATGTTTCATATAAAAAGACATGTATACACTACCTACCTGTTGTTTTCATTTTTGATGTCTTTCATCTTTCTGCGTGTGAATGTTTTGCCTACAATTTTGAAAATCAGTTAAACGAGTCAATTTTAAAATCATTAACAAGTCTTTTGTATAATTAAATTGAATGCTAGCTAGAGACTTTTCTCTTGTCATTTTTCACAATTAAGTTCACAATTCTCATTAACTGAAATTAAAGACCAATTAATTAAAGTAGATCCATTAGGTAAGTACATTTCCTAACTATATTAAATTCATAAAACATTACTTTATGGTTAAAGAATATCACTGAGGGCGTTTCTTGTATTTAAAAATTATTGAAGTTTTCACAGAATCAGTATCACCCATGGCCAGTGATGGTATCATTTAATATTATAGGCAA
>NW_026935862.1:0-69651 GCF_032062105.1 Saccostrea cuccullata | reverse complement strand
TTTAGTAATTGACATATATTTTAGTAATTGATTTAAAATTTTAAGTAAAGGCTTAGTAATTATCTATTACTAATCTTTGTTATTTCAAGTAAAAAATGACTACTAAGTAAAACTTTTTTAAGAGTGCATCATACCTATCTTAGATTCAACCATTAGAATCTACACTACCCCAGGATCTTCCACATTTGCTTCAACTTTCCTGGCCCACGGCTTCTCGATGAGAAGATTCTTCTTATATATATTCTCTGTAAAACTTGGATTCCTTTTGTTGGACCGCCCTAAACTCGGGGTCATGATTTTAATAATCTAGATTCTTCACTACATCAGAATGCTTCCACATAAGTTTCAACTTTTCTGGTGCAATGGTTCTTGAGAAGAATGCTTTTCCCTATATATTGCTATGTAAAACTTTGATTCTCCATTTTTGCCCCACCCTACCCCCGGGATCATGATTTTAACAATTTAGAATCTACACGACACTCTCCAAAATGCTTCTACATAAGCTTCGGCTTTCCTGGTCAACTGACTCTTGAGAGGAAGATTTTTCCTATATATTTCTCTGTTAAACTTGAATTCCTTATTGTTATAGCGCCCTCCACTCGGGGGTCATGATTTTAACAATTTAGATTCTTCACTACATCAGGATGCTTCCACAAGAGTTTCACCTTTTCTGGAGCAATGGTTTTGGAGAAAAATGTTTTTGAAAGATTTTTCTCATATATTTCTATGTAAAAAATTGATTCCTTATAGTTTTCCGATCCCAGGTGGGGATGTGGCCCTTTATTTTCACAATTTAAACTCGCTATCAACCAAGGATGCTTTGTATCAAGCTTGGGTTAAAATGGCGCAGTGGTTCTTGAGTAGAAGTTGAAAATGAGAAAAGCTTACAGACGGACGGACGAAATATGGACAAAATGTGAGCCTTTGGCTAAAGTGAGCTAACTAGATGAAGTGCGTTCCTGGGAATAGGAACGCATGTATCACCTGCCTTATGCTTAATTAAAGATGAAGCTCAATCTAAGAGTGGTCAACTATTTACATGCTACAAGCTTATTTAGTAAGACTGTGATAGAATCTGGCGATCAAATAGAAATACAAATCTCCAAACCCTCATTGGTTAAATGGATTTGAATATTTTTTGAATTGTAAAGTATGATATTAAGATTTTTCAAACTATCGAAGAATTGATAATTCTTCGAAAGTGACTTCAGTCTGTTTTAACCGTAACTGTCAGTCTACACCAATCTATATTGAAATATCGTAACGAATGTTTCTCTTCATATTTATACTTAAATTTCAGTTTTTGTGGGTAATGTACATGTATTTTATGAGCGCATAAATGTACACACTGTTTCAGGGTATTTTGGGGTCATCAATGGCATGCATAAGTTCTCATTCCCAATAAAAAGTTTGTTTTTCCCAATTTCATAAAATAAAGGCTTTTGATTGGTTGGAGCTAAAGTTTTTATATTCCATGAAACAAGATGTTTTTTGATGCCAAAATATTTGACTTCTTGATGTTGGAGTTTGACCCAATATTGCAAGTATTTACTAAAGTGTAAACTTGGTAGTAACTTTTAACATTTTGTGCTTCTTGTTACATGTACATTTTGACCTTTAACATTAGAATTTGAGCCTTTATTAAGGAAAAAAAACTTTAACCGTGCATTGTTCGTGCGAGGACTTTTATATTTCATGTGTATTTCTTTTGACGAGGCGTTCCCTTGAAAACCTTTAATTTGAGCCTGAAGTTTTACCTACATTAAACAATACATTAAACTTGTCTTAACTCTTGACTTGTAGGTGCTCTGACTTACATACTTTACTGATATAATTATTGAAACAAGTAATTTCTTTTGGATAACAGCATTCTTATCCCTTGACCTTGAGGTTTGATTTGCATCTCGGAAACTTTAACCTTTACCAAAAGAGCATTCGTGGACATCAGTGATTAAAAACACGTCTTTTTTCCCTCTACGTTAGTACGAATGATGTTAACCCCTAATTTATTTTGTTATTTTATTCTTTTTTATTTGCAGCCGGAAAGTGTACCGAATTCAATAAGGAATGCCAATGCATAAGGAAAAGCTACTTTGCCGACTGCACACAGTTTTCGACACCCTGTCCGCCCGCATATAACTCAACAGCATCATTCCTGTGTAATTTATCTTCAATAAAAGCTTTTTTAATATGATTGCAAGAAATATTTCCTACTGAATATATACCAAATACCAATAATGAAAATTCGTCTTGGAGGTATGTTTTATGTATATGGAAATATTGGTTTATATCTTAGCTGTTAAAATCAATCTATTGTCAAAAAGTGGTGTTGAAATAGATTAAGTAAAAATGATTGCCATAATTACATGTCTAAAGAAGAATATATCAGCTAAAAAGGGAAAAAATCAATTGATTTGGCTTGATTAATTTTTGAAAATGCAAAAATCACTGATATATATTTTTTTACAGATTCACAGTGTCATGAAATGATAAGCCTTACGACAGACAGAATGCCAAACAATAGTAAAACAGACAAGACGACACCCAAACATCAGTAAGTAGACTTCTCGTTAGAATTGAAAAAAAAAACACACACAAAAAAAACCCCAGAAAGCAGGATAATAAAGCAAAACACACAATATCTGAGACACATAATCTCATGCTGAAAGTAATGCCTGTTATTTAATTACATTTGTAAATCATAAATGCATAAATTTTACTTCATTCTTTTTTATAAAACCCTAAAAAGGTTTTTAAAAAGTATTATTTTACTCTTGTTAAGATTTAAATCATTCAATCAACTCGCTATTTCATCGGATATAGGAGGGTTGTTCGAAAAGTTCGTGGACGATGTCCATCTTCCTTATATTACTCACTGGAATTTTAAAACAAGCACATCATAATATGTAAAAATATTTGATTTGTTGATGCGTGAAGTTTCATTCCATTCGATTTAACAAAAATAAATTTACTTCATTTTAAAATCAATATGTTTTGTACCCGCGGAGCACACAAAACGGCAATGTAACGTCAACACATAGCGTCGATAATTTATAATAGATACTATACTTATGCATTTCACACAGAATATTCCAATGCCCATTCATAAAATTCTTTTTCTAATACTTGACATTTATTTTTTAAGAATTGATATCATTGTATAATCTCCTTTATTAAGGTTTAAATTTCTTTTAGTACTTAACTCTGCTTTCACAGGATAAGCAACTTTAAAAGGGCCTTTGTCTTTCATTTACGTTTCAAATTTTAAAGTTTTGTTCAGATGTTTACAGTAAAAAAAATTTTCACAGGTCATCCTCATCCGATACAAAGAATCTTTCACTCAAATACTGCCTGTACTATTTGTACAACATGCACAACTCGCTTGTGACATATTTTCTTGATTCCTTCAACACTTTTAGAGTTTATTCAGGATTTTTCCTGATAAGAACACAAATTTGCTTCGGTATCTGCTGCTTCGTGATGTTCTAAAACGTCATCGTTTTTGTCGTTTTCAATAAGTACTACTTATCTTCTCAAGTTGATTTCTTTTCAACAAAGCGAAATATAAAACCATAATTTGGTACACTTATTGATGTAACAATTCTTAATTTGAATTTCTATGTAGTTTTTCTTTTTTCCTCCATTTTAAACAAATTTGACTATAGACATTATTTATTGTATTGTCTGTAACTGACTAAATTTTGACTGCTCCGCGATCCGATTTTTGCATTTTAAAAATCTGGATAAGTTTTTAATCAATCATAATATTTTGTCCAAATTAATACATATCATTTGGATTTATTGTTAAAATATTACTGCTAAATTTGGATAACATATGACGTCAAATAAAAAAGACATGACAGTTGTCCACGAACTTTTCGAACAACCCTCGTATGTTTCTTTCTGATTAAAAAAAAAAAACTTGGAGCGGGCTCAGCTATGTTAAGGAAGGTCAGAGTTCGCATTCCTTGTACATCGTATTGGAAGTTTAATTGTGACGTCATTGAAATTTAACAAGCTACAAAAATTAATTACTACATGATCATGCGTAAATAACAACTTGAATTTATCTGTTTTATCGATTATTTATAAAATCTTGTAAAATTGCAATACTTGATAGCGATACAGTCGAGTAATAGAAGAAAGCCCTTTGTCAAATATGACGTCATCAGCCTTGACATGACGCAGCACAAGTGATCCGGAGGAGTAAATTCACTGGTTTAATAATTACAAGAATGCTTAAATAAATATGATACCATTGCTAATTTTTAGACCTAATCATTAAAACTAAAAGAAAATAATTTTTTAAATACAATGTGTATAGAATATGAATTTATCTAGTAGCATTGAAGCTGCACAGGGATAAGAAATATAGAGAATATCGCTAAAACGATGAGTGTATTCGTGATATACATCAAAAGTGCAAGGGCATTAGACTATTTTGTTTGAGCTGAAATTTGGAATATGTATTGCTCATATAGTGTATATTTTGAAAAGTGCTGGGAGCTGATCCTGGTCTGCATAACATTAATTTTATTTATAACAGAATTTAAGCGAAGTGGAAATTTTTAGCTATTATAAGCATTTTCGGCAAAATTTTAAGTACTTCGCAAACAGCACTGACTAGCTCCCAGCACTTTTTGGGTAGAGGATATAAACCTCTTTTAATGTGTTTCAATTATTTTCTTGAAAAAACAAGCGTATGCCCTTGCACTATCCACATTTCCTACATTCAGCTTAACAATTCTATTTTTATAGAAGTCACGTGACAAACAGCTGATACGTGCGATATAACTGGTAATAACTACGGCCCAGTCCTATCCATTATTGATAGCTATATTACCTTTTCTACAAGTATTCAGTTGCTTTGTTAAAACTTTTTAAAAGAAGCAATACATATTAAAACGGTGGAAAGGTCACATTTTCCATATTGGTCCTTAACATAGCTGAGGGACAAAAACAACATTGAATCAATCAATTAATATCATGAGTGTGGTAAGTTGTTTGACTTTCTTTAAACACATTTTTGACATCTTAACAATTGGCCCAATTTTAGCCAAATTTGCATCAAAGTATCCTTGTATCAAGGCAAATTCAGGTTAATTCAAATTAAGGGAAAAAAAAATAAATTTGAAACTTTTATTACATTGTGTTGATTTGAGTTTGTACAAATCCTGACCCTAGAGCTGCAGTACGGGATCAAAGTTTAGATACTAGTTATTTAAGGGAGGTCTTATCAGGGACAGAAAACTACGACAGATCATGATGATGTAGAAAAAAATATTTAGGTAGTGTAGATTTAACTTTCTTGAAGTCATGCCCTCCGGGAAGAAAGACGACAATAAAGAATCAAATTAATATTTACTTTATATCTCATAAGAAACAAAAACTATTTGAAAATCTCATAAAACAGAAAAATCATGGTCAGTTAATGTTATGAAAGCATCATCAGGAGATGAAGATTCTAGTTTGATGAAATCATACCCCCGGGGTAAGTCACGTGCGTAATAAGGGTCAAAATTTTACAAAATAATATTTATTAAGGATATCCGATCCTCAGCCAGGAAGGATAACTCCAAAATTTATATTTAATTTGAAATGCATCAAAATGAAGCTTGAAAATGAAAATTTTTCATGTAACAATTTTCATTTTATTCATCTTTATAAGATTCAAGGCTTTTGGAAGTCTTAGAAAAGGTCTTTAAAAATTGACATTTGTACCCTATATGAGGAAAAAAATTAGTACAGTTTTAGAGAAATAAGATTTTCTTGAATCCAGCCTTAGATACCAATGCTTATTAGTATGATATACAATAAGAAGTGATTTGTGGTGTCTTGCAATGATAACAAAAACCTTTTTCACTATGTATCATAGAATACATGACGGAAATAGAAGACAAAAAATACCAAATAAGTATAAAAATTATGATAATGTCTCTGAATGTCTGGATACCTATCGTGTTTTAACCTAAAATATATTTGTTGATCAGTTTGCAATAAGAAAATGCATTGCTGATATTTCAGTTCGCTTTTTCTGCAAAAATTTTGGAGATTTGACAATTTCCCCTATATATGTTTAATCTTGAACATTAAAGACTTACTGTGGATAAATTCACATAACTTTGTGGATTCAGAGATACTTTTACGAGTACTTCTGATTACTTAATTAACTGCTAATTTTATAAACCTGAGGATCGGACTACCTTAAGGAATGAAGCTTATTTCAACTTATGTTATCCGATATAACATAACTTGGGGCAGTTTACGCTTTATTAACCGCTTAAGCGTAAACTGCCCCAAGTTATGTTATATCGAATAACATAAGTTGAAATAAGCTTCATTTCTTATAATTTAATTTCACTGTAGACAATGAGACAATATTTCCTCCAAAAAAGGTTTCAACGTGAGCATAATTTTAAAACTAACGTCAAGTGGAGTGATACATTTTTGACGTAACTCATTGTGACCTAGGCAAATTATGTTAAACGAAATGGAAAAAACGTCTAACCAATCAAATTACGCGTTACAACTGAAATTAAATTATTTATTTTTAAATCTAATTGTAAAAGTTTTTCTTTGGGAATAACAAAACTGTGATTAGTCATATTGATAGGGATATTTCTTGAAATATAGTATATAGAAGAATATCCAGACCATGACAAGAGGGGCTAACTAAGGTACATGTATGGAAAGTCTAGATTTCAACGGAATAAATAGGTATAAATATTTTATTGAAGAAGAACAAAGCTTCATGTGCATTGACCCAGGTGAGCGTTAAGTATTTGGGTCTGTTGTTTCACATCCGCAAAAAAAACAACATATGATATAAGTAAAGTGACATATGGCCAAACAGACTATTTTCTAAACAAAGATTTTATAAATTTTCTTAATAGAAGTGATTTGTAAAAAAAAAAAATACGGTAAATTATTTTGGTCTTTTTCCTATGTTTTTTACTGTAAAACGAACCGACGATTATGCAGCATTAAATACAATATACCCAAACTTTCTTTATTTAAAAATGTTAGTGATGGTAAATATATATAATCAAGTACTTGTATCTAAACTACCTTGTTTTAACCGTTTTATTTTAGAGTGGAGAGAGAAAACAACAGTTTAAATAGTTTAAAAATCGTAGTTCCGGTATCAGTCATATGTCCATTACTTATCATCATCATTCTCATCACATTTTTCACCATACGACAATGGAGAAAAAAGGGCAAGTTTTGTCATATTTCTTATCATATTCATATTAAAACTCATCTTCATTATGTTAAAAATGTTTGTAGCATACTGTTAAATTCATATGTATTTGAACAATGAATAAAAAGGTGTTTTTTGTTGAAGGTCTTTCAAACAACTCGAATAAAGAATCACCCGAAGAGGAGAGTGACAGTTTAAACCCATCAGCTTAACACGGTTATCATCTTTCTTTTAAAAGGTGCCATTATGTGCCTTTTTCTTTAAAATTACCAGGAAAGGGGGTAATCCTTTGTGTTTGTTTGCTTGTCTCTCTGCACGCAGCAGATTTTTGAAATTTAAGCAAGATCTTCGTTTAGGCAAGTCATATGTTGTGATTCGTTGTTGTACGAATTCTTTGTCAACTTCCTGTTTAGTGTGCATCTGTACAAACAGAAAAAAACACTATTTTGTCAGTTTTCGCAGCAGATGGTTATTGCTGATACTTGAAATTTTATCACTATCTTTTGTTTTAAAGCTTCCAACTAATCTGATTTATTCTATACGAATCTGGAGTCAACTTTTGTTAGTTTTCTCAGCAAATTCTCATTAACCAAATGCATTGAAATGTTTGAAAAGCTTTTGTAAACTTTGGTTTTTGACCGTTCGCCGTAAGACAGTACCTTATGTACATGTAAACATAAATGAATCTATATTTTATCCAATATCGTTAGAAAATGTGATGCACTTGAAAATGAAAAATAAACATTGAAAATTGTAGCTAAGTGTGCCCATTTTTTTTTTTCGAAAAAATTGCTTTTTCCAAGATTTTACTGGACAACCTTCGTATACATGTATTCACACCAGAGTGAACATTTACATCAGAGCGAGGGTCATCGCTAATGAGCATTTGCCAAGGCACTTCTCAGTTCAACCACACTTTATTTTAAAGATAATTTTTTCTCTCAAAAATTCCATGTTCCTTTTCATTCTTAAGATGTTCGCAATGGACTTTATTTTAAAGACTTTTGATCTTATATACTGTTCGTAACTCCATAAAATCACAGAGTTCTACAACTAGTAAATGAAAATGTGTTTATAAAAATCTTCTTGTTTGCTTATTTACAGGAAGACAGAGAAATGCGGTATGAAACGTTTACTTGAAGAAAAAATGTTCCCTGCCTCCCGATACTGTGTAAAACTGCATAAAAATGAAATAAATAGACGAAACTAGATGAGTTGTGATTAAAAAAGAATAATACGTGTACATTTTGCAACTTATTTTTACTCTATGGATAGTTTTGAAAGGTATAATATCACAATCAATTTCTGTGGGAATACATTTATACACTGTAGATGTGTATGTTTATGTTTTGTTATTTTGATTATTTAGTATTCTTTACATGTACAAGGCAGCATTTTTTTTTCAGGCAGCACTTACTCTCTTTGTTCAAGTTTTGTTTCAGTTTGAGATATTCTTGTAAGTGTATTATTAGTTGCATTATGAATTAATTGTGTGTTACTTTTAAAATAAATCCATTCACCTGCATTTTAATTATCTTCACCCTCATGAGAATTAATTAGCAGCTATGATTTTCGTATTCATGAAAGTTATCTGTTCATGCTGTTGTTAGCATAATGAATCTATTTGTTTCAAAGCTTAAAATATAAGCTTATAAATGCTGAACAGAAAGAGTTTACTTAAATACATATATAGTCAGAGTTTACTTATATATATATATATATATATATATATATATATATATATATATATATATATATATATATATATATATATATATATATATATATATATATATATATATATACAAAGCACTAAAAATGACCAACGACACGAACAAAAAAAAATATATATATATATATATATATATATATATATATATATATATATATATATATATATATATATATATATATATATGAGAGAGAGAGAATAATAATGCATATCGTGGTCATTAAAGATCGTTAACAAATGGAATGTAGATTTATTTTATACGTATATGCAAGCTTCATGGCCTATCTGACTTTAAGCTTATTTCATGATAATAATTTTGAAGTTTTATAAAATGTTCATCGTGACAAGGTACATTTTCTTATTAATGCCATACCGACAAATGTTTGCAATATTATTTCTGTAATTAGCAACAAAAATGACAATCGAACTAATTTAAAGACCGTGAATATCATCTTTCGAATAAATATAAAAAGACATGTTCAGAATATGAGATTAGTGCGCTATTTAAAGAAAATAAGATTCCAATGTATCTGAGCTTGGAAATAAATATTGTATCATGCCTCTACTTTAAAAACGTCGTATTGTAACGAAAAGGTGCTAATATTCATGTATAAAATAGCAATCAGAAAACAAGATAAGATAAAAAATGTAGATTAATTTTAACTATGAAACGTTTACATTCTTTTTTTTCTTTCATATATATATGTGCATTATCATACATATGACTTCCGTACCTGCTAAAAGCTCCTCAAAGGTATATATTTTTTTTATTAATACTAAAAATGTTCGTTAACCATTTATTTTCTATTTTCTAACTACTTGCATTCATAAAAAGATTTTCAATTTTGGTACATAATTATGTATTTGTTTTTATTTTCTCCTTCTTATGTTTGACTATAGTCTTAAAAGCGTGAGCCATTATCAAACATGTATTCCATCTTTATTTTTTGTTTGTTAAGAGTCCAAGTACTAAATTAGAGATGACTGAAACGCATTTAATAACCCTTAAATTTATTAATTATTATTATAAAAGTTCAATTTCAGATTGAAACTGACATTTCTTGTTAAAAAAAGTCATTTCTGCATATAGACATTGACACTTTGTCAGGGTGGATTAAATGTATAATATACATGATAAAATCACGTTAAACGATTTAAGGACAATATGAAAACCATCTTTCCTTCTGCATTCAATAATCCTTATGTGAAAAAAGAATCAGATACATTACATGATCAGTACGTAATGGTTCCCGCTGACAAAACAGGTAACAACATTTTTTTCCGTTTGCAAGGATCATTATTTGTATTGTTTTTTTTTTTAAAGAACTTGGATTTAATTCTACAGTTAGTAATCAAACTTCGTAGACTTTCCCTTTCTAAAGAGGAATTTCTTCAAAACCGTATGTCAGTTTTGAATGTTTTTAATATCCCAAATAACCAAAATGAATTTGAACTACCATATATTTATATTGGATTCCAAACCTCCATAAGAATCCTTACAAACAAAGATACGTAGCGGGACCCAGTAAATGTTTAACCAAGCCTCCTTCTTTCCTTTTCACCAAAATATTAACAGTAGTGAATGAGAAAATTTAAGATTACTGTTCTACAATATTTTCAAGAAGTGTGTAAATCATCAGTCGATTATTAAAAATTCCAAAGAAACTTTGGACAATTTACAATCACAAGATTGCACCAAAATCTACAGCTTAAAAACGTATGACTTTTCAACTTTAAACACAACCATTACCCACGATGAATTAAAGGACACTCATAGACAGCTATCGTCCCCGTTTCTAGCAGACTTTGTGGAAAATCTGATGCGTGAAAAGAAAAAAAAACCACTTACTTCGGCCTTTACCTAGACATTTAAATATATCGGCGACCTACTGTCAATTATCAATAGTAATTTTCATTTTTATTTCGAAACGATATATCTTGGTCAGCTTTGGATACCTCATAGTGTAACAAATCTTTTTCATATTTATACCCGCACTTTCTAAAAAAAAGTTCGGGTATATTGTTGTTACTCATGTCCGTCCGTCCGTCCGTCTGTCACACTTTTCTTCCCTGAACTCCTCCTACATTTTTCACAGTAGCTTAATCATCTTTTGGGAGATGGTTGGGGGTGTCATGTAGATGTGCAGTAAGGTTTCGGAATTTTGATTTTGCCCCAGGGGATCAAATGGGGGTCGAAAAATGACGTTTTTTTATGCTAAAAGCCCCGTCTTCCCTGAACTCCTTCTACATTTTACTCAGCAGCCTAATCATCTTTTAGGAGGTGGTTGGTGGTCCCATGTAGATGTGCAGTAAGGTTTCCGAATTTTGATTTTGCCCCAGGGGATCAAATGGGGGTGGAAAAATGACGTTTTTTATGCAAAAAGCCCCTTCTTCCCTAAACTCCTCTTACATTTTACACAGTAGGCTAATCATCTTTTGGGAGATGGTTGGTGGTGTCATGTAGATGTGCAGTAAGGTTTCTGAATTTGGATTTTGCCCCGGGGGGTCAAATGGGGGTCGAAAAATGACGTTTTTTATGCAAAAAGCCCCATCTTCCCTGAACTCCTTTTACATTTTATTCAGCAGTCTAACCATCTTTTGGGAGATGGTTGGTGGTGTCATGTAGATGTGCAGTAAGGTTTTGGAATTTTGATTTTGTCCTGGGGGTCAAATGGGTGTTGAAAAATGACGTTTTTTATGCTAAAAGCTCCTTCTTCCCAAAACTCCTCTTACATTCAACTCAGCAGCCTAATCGTCTTTTGGGAGATGGTTGGTTGGGTCATGTAGATGTGCAGTAAGGGTTCAAAATTTTGATTTTGCCCCGGGGGGTCAAATGGGGGTCGCAAAAATGACGTTTTTTATGATAAAAGCCCCGTCTTCCCTAAACTCCTACATTTTACTCAGCAGCCTAATCATCTTTTGGGAGATGGTTGGTGGTGTCAAGAAGATGTGCAGTAAGGTTTCAGAGTTTAGATTTTGTCCCGGGGGGTCAAATGGGGGTCGAAAAATTACGTTTTTTATGCAAAAAGCCCCGTCTTCCCTGAACTCCGCTTACATTTTATTCAGCAGCCTAATCATTTTTTGGGAGATGGTTGGTGGGGTCATGTAGATGTGTAGTAAGGTTTCAGGATTTAGATTTTGCCTCTGGGGGTCAAATGGGGGTCGAAAAATGATGTTTTTTATGCAAAAAGCCCCTTCTTCCCTGACCTCCTCTTACATTTTATTCAGCAGCCTAATCATCTTTTGGGAGATGGTTGGTGGGGTCATGTAGATGTGTAGTAAGGTTTCTGAATTTTGATTTTGCCCCGGGGCGTCAGGGGGTCGAAAAATGACGTTTTTTATGCAAAAAGCCCCATCTTCCCTGAACTCCTCTTACATTTTATTCAGTAGCCTAATCATCTTTTGGGAGATGGATGATGGGGTCATGTAAATGTGTAGTAAGGTTTTGGAATTTTGATTTTGCCCCGGGGTGTCAAATAGGGGTGGAAAAATGATTTTTTTTATGCAAAAAGCCCGTCTTCCCTAAACTCCTATTTCACTTTACACAGTGGCCTAATCCTCTTTTGGGAGAGTTCACTCTTTTGAAATTTTGGTAAAACATCAAGGTCAAGGCGTAAAAAATCATAGCATGTTGGGAAACATCTTGTTATGGGTAATGTACACTTGAAATGTGAAAGTCGTATCTCTTCTCAATCAAAAGAAAATACAACATTATTGAAAAGTAAGTTGAACTTCAAGGTCAAGGTCACAGAGTCAAAAAGTCATGATAGATTTGGAAAGGTCTTATCACAGGTAATATGAATTCTCTTTCATTTATCTTTCAAAATGATCAATTTAAAACAATTAATTTGTTCATGACAGTAGGTCAAACTTCAAGGTCATGGGTAATAAAAATCATAGTGTATTTAGAATGGTATTGTCCCATTAAATACTAATATACATGTTTAATATAAAAGTCCTGTTTCTTCTCAATCAAAATATATGACTATGATGACCAAGGTTAAACTTATTGTGACAGATGGATAGACTGACAAACAAATAAGATTTAATGTGTCCTACCTTTAGCGAAAATGGGGGACAATAAATGTCATTGCTGTTCTTGAGAAGAAGATTTATGTTGGAAAAAGTCCCCTGCATATTTACATGTAAATTGGTTGAAATTGGCTAAGTGGTTCTTAATTCAGAAGTTAAGAATGTGAAAAGTTTGCAGAAAAACAGATGGACGACAGAAAACAGTACATTTCAGAAAACAGTATGCTTGTAAATAGTTAATCAAGGTGCTTTGGGTAGCAAAATAAAGCTAAACTGGTATATCTATTTCATCCGCAGAGCTTAGTATATTTTAATATGCACAACCTTTTCAACTCTTACAATAATTATTTTCAAAATATTTATATCACCATGTCTGATTCAAGGGAGAATTAACTTGAGATATGACCAGAAGTATTTCTGTTGAATATAAAATATGGACATGTATACTGTGTTTTTTTTAGTAATTTGTTTGTTTGTTGTGACAGCAACTGTTATGGCAGCTTTTGCCAAAGGTTGAAGTTTCTCAAATGTAAGTCAAACTCCAAGGTCAAGGTCAAAGTGTCAAAATTGTTGGTATCAAAGGGAAGTCTTGTCACAAGGAATACACATGTGAAATAAGAGGGAAATTCCTAGTACTTCCTCACCTGTTCAAAAGTCATTGCCAAGGTTAAAGTTAAATTGGATTCAACTCTAGGGTCAAGGTCAAAAATATTTATACCTGTTGAAAGTTCACAATTATTACACATGTTAAGCATGAAAGTCCTAGCACCAACTGTTCAAAACTTAAATTAGGCCAAGTTTAAGGTATTTTTCTTGTAAATGTGGGTCAAACTCCAAGGTCAAGAGATCAAGAGGTCAAAATTGGCGGTACCCATTAAAAGGTTTTGCCAAAAGAAATTTACCTATGAAATGTGGAAGCCATGTGTATAGCCCAATCCACTTAAAACTAAAATATGAGCAAGGTTAAAGTTTCTGTGAACAGACATACATGTATAAACACAGGAAACAAAATATGTATATATAGTCAAATGGAAAAATTTTCTACTATTATGGAGTCATAAGATCATTTGTCATTTCAGGTTACAGGGAGTCAGTGGCTAGGGAGATCAGACACCCCCTCTCCCCCCCCCCCCCCTTGAATTTGCAGTTATTTAGATAAGACTATTTACTGAAGAGAATAAAAATGACTTTGGACATCCTCCCCCTTAGAAAACAGGGACCCCACCATCATTGTTTTTAATATTATTTTTTTATTTGCTTCTCGGGAAATCTTGGGCTGGATTTTCTTTTTGAATGAGGTGTGACCCCCCCCCCCCTCCCATTCCGAAAAAAAAAATTCTGGATCTACGCCTGTAATAGAGTTTATACTGAATGTCGGCAACGGGAGATAAATTGACAATGTGAAATTTGTCGACTGTGGCATGCGATGATCTTTGACCCTTTTTGAACTTCAACCTAACCATTTGTATTTATTTATTCTTATGCAATCTATACTAAATCTTGTACTTACCGAATGTCAAAGGTCGTGACAACGAATTCATGAAATATAATCCATATAATCCAATTAAAACACAAATGATTTTAACTGACCACACTACATCGTCAGCATACATGTGCTAAATAATCTCATTCATTAGGATGAAGTATGAATCGGCCGAGGTGTGCCGAGTGGACATCTAAAAATATGATAATTGGTGACGCAAACCCAATGTGAATGTAGAAATTTTCAATAAGATGTTAACACGTAAAACTGTTTAGTACAAGAACAAATTTCAAACTATCATAATAAACGATGTTTTAACATAACTTTGCCATCTAGGTCTATTAAAAAAAAATATGTGTGTGAGAGAGAGAGAGAGAGAGAGAGAGAGTGTGTGTGATGGTGAGGGGGGGTGGGCATATACAAATCATTGGGCTGTATTTTCAATGGTTTTTTTTTCCTAAAATACCGTATAAGTGGAAATTTTAGCGAGACGCAAATTTAGCGATTTCTCCCTAAAAACTGATAATTTATTTTAGCGAGAAGCAATTTTAGCGATTGTAAAATGATTACTAGAGAAGGTATTACAAATAAAACGCAATTAATATTTAGTGATATTCATTTTTAGCGATCTCAGCAGCCTCGCTAATAATGCCAAAATTAAATCCTCGCTAAAATTTCTACTTATACGGTAATATTTTATGTTATTGAGAAAGTAAATTTAAAAAGTTCCAAATTATGGGCAAAATATTTATCAGAATCTAATTAATTAATTTACTTTATTCATTAAATTCTGTTATTTCAGACGGGTAATGAATTAAGTATACAAAATACATCTATGAGGCTCATAGATCATATGGTCACCTGAAAATTTTATGCTCAATTTGACGAATACATGTACGGAGATAATTATTGAATAATTTTGACTTTTTCCTTGGAAAGTCCAATATGAAGGAGTGTGTATTTAGAGGCAAACACCTTAGTGCGGGTATTACTGTCTCATGACAGCATCTAGTTGAATATTTATGGTAATTTAACAACAAAGATCAACTGTAGTTTGATAAATGTGACGACTTGAACGTTCCCTTACTATGCAGCAAAATACCTTGATCACCTGCATACGGAGTATATTTCTCATTTGATTCGATACGCAAGAACATGCTCTACATATGAACATTTTTTAAAACAACGTAAATGATGGGCAAGCAAGTTGATGAAAGAAGAATTTCATCAGTCTCGTTAAAAGTCAACATTTTTTAAGTTTTATATGGTCAATACAATGACTTTGTCAGCAAATACAATTTATCATTAAGTCAAATGTTGATTGACATTTTTCTTATTTTTAGTTATATGTACACTGAATTAATGACGGGATTTTAAGTTAAATTCCGATCTTGAGATGGAGCATATGAGTTGTGTGTGACCGTTCGGCGGATGCTTACTCCTTAATGGCACCTGATCCCATCCGTGTTTGCTGTGGTCCTTTTTTGTATTGTTTGCAGGACTTTTGATGTTGAATACTGTTCGTCATCTCCATACGTTTCATCAAGAAGATGCAGGGTATTTGGGTTCTTGAAATTGGTCTCGTAAAGATTGATATTTCTACCCCATACAATTAAAAAAAAATGTATGGGCAATGAAAGCAAAAACACTATAAATATAATATATAATAATACAGAGTGACCAGGCTATGATTGCATAATTGCAGTCAGAACTGTATAGTAAGAAAAATGGAGTTCTTCAGCAGAACATCGATTTCAAATAAGATTCCTTACATTCCCACAATTGTCAGTTTTAAAAAAGAAACTTTAGGCATAAGAATGTCTCTCCATTTCAAGCGTTTTGTTGCTATCTTTGCAAACTATACTTGTTTAAGGACAAACAATACGTTCCTCAATTATATATAAGTTTTTTCCAAGATTTTGTCATTAAAGAATTACTACTTCAACATGTTTACTAAAAAAAAAAAATCAAGTTACCTTCCCAGGCATTTGTGTAAGATACTAGAGGTTAGTATTTCTTATATAATATTTTTGGAAAAAATTCTTAGCAGGCCAAAATTACATTTCTAGTGTTTCAAATTTTTAAAAACAATTAATATCTGGGTTAGAAAACAGAAAGTAATAAAGATTTCGTATATTTACCATACATTAGGAAGATTTATAATTCGGATATTTTGAGAACGTATCGTCTGACCTTTATTTAAGCTTTGTCGTAGAGTAAGGATAAAAAAGACCTAAGTGAAACGAATATCTTTTATTTCGTTACTTATAGTAAATCATCTATGCGTACACGTGTACAAAGAAATGTAATCAACTTTGGAATATGCTTTTTAATTTCCATTTAAGACGAGTATAACATTGATTTTATGCGGTATTATTATGTTAATATTAGTTATTTGTGATCCCATTGTTGTAAGACGAAGGAGATCAGTCCTTCGGATGAATGCGCATCAAGTGTCGCAGGAGGTGCTGGCAAGAATAAGATCCATCATTTCTCAATGCCAGTAAATGCCGAGCAAAAGACATACTTTGCAGGTTTTCATTGGCGTGTGGTGGCATCTCCATCTGAGTGAAAAAATGTTTGAGATACACAACAATAATAAACAAACAAACGAAACAGCTAAACAAGTGCATTTCGTTTAACAATTCAATTTTGAGGGGTTTTATCGTGAATTTCCAACAATAAATGTACTTTCACATATATTAATCAACACAATTGATTTTATGATGTCTCACGTACCATCAGATATTAGTAGCTAATGTACATTAAATATCCTTTAAAAAAAATTAGACATCCGCATATAAGTATTTAACGAAGGCAAAACATTGTTGAGCGAAGATTTTTTTAAGCGAACTTTCATCTAATTAGAAAAAAGCTGACACAGACTATGAAAAGTATTCCGGAAATATATGCATAATATTAAATAGATGCCTGAAAATCCGAAAAGCAAAACAGACTTCAAAAGAGGGAAGAAAATACATAAATAATTGTTCTCGGGTCGCCACAATAATGTACAATGGTGGATTTTTCCATTTATGCTTTCGTATTTTCATAACAGGAATATCTTATAAATCTTTTGCAAATGATCTCGTCATGGAAAAATGCAAAGAAGTGTGAGTACATGTATTTTAGCTTTCCACACGTACATGTACATACTTTAAACATTTAATGATCATCTATTATCTATATGTAGATCTATATGTGTATCGTATTTGTTATTTTTTTTCAAACTGTATTAAATGAAGATCAGAACTTTTAATACAATGATATTATGAGGGAATAATTATAAATGTAGAAATTGATATCGTATTTTTACATATTACGGGTGACATATATTAATAACTTAAAAGTAAACATTTCTAATAAATATAATAATTGCAAATGCATTTTAGGACATCAGGCTTAAGTAAATGCTGTGCAGATTAGAAATGGAATCCAATACTAAGCGCGTGCAAAAGTAAGGCCTTTGATAGATATGTTTTAGAATTTTCATTACCTATTGAAAAAGACAAGATGTTGAACGATATTTGAAGAAGAAGGATACTATGTTTTATTATGTACATTTTACATAAAAAGGAAAATCTACTGTTTGTATATCATACAAAATTTTTCAAAGAATACTAGTATATTTCAACCAAATTGTCTTCTTGCAGCTTGTCCTTCCGGATATATGGGAATAGAATGCTCTGAACTGTGCCCAAAAGGTTTTTATGGGAAAAGATGTATCCATTTGTGTATAAAGCATTGTGACCTAGACTCGTGCCACCATGTCACAGGAAAATGCTTGGTGAATAGAAATGGTATCATTGTATAGTTACATTATTTATGTTTGCATATTAAAAAAAACAAAGTGCAAAAAAAATCCAGCATTACCAATAGCAAAATACAAAGTAAATCAAGCGATTTTGCATAAATATATCAATTCAAACTCAAAAACTTATTTTGAAATATGGTGTTGTTGAAATAAATGATATTCAGATATGTACGAGCATTGTACCAGATAAACGTGAACATTTTCAATATTTTTGTTTCACTAACACTTCAAAGTTATAAATTGGCATACATGATGAACAAAATATCTTGAATAATTCTGAAAAATGGGAAAGGAATCTAACAAATCAGTTGTCAGCGCAACACTTACGGCGTCAAAACATTGCTCGTATTGTTTTAGAATTTGTTCTGGCATATGTGCCTCAAATAGAGTTCATATATTAAGCATGAATTTGGCATTACATTTAATTTCTTTATTAGCTATCAAGATATACATCTCAAATACTAGTGATATAGTAAAGCATTAGTTTTTTTTTCTTTGCCCCGTTTTAAGTTTATGCTATGACATCATGTAACATTGCTTTTTCTAAGCATACCACATTTCAACAATAAAAACCCACTTAACGGCGTTTGACGTTGTTCAATAATTTTACATGTAAAGCAGTAATTTAATAGTCTGAAATTACGTTTTTGAAACACTTTGTCGCATTGATGACTTTTCTTAAGATAATTTGTAGGTTATTGAAATAAACAATAAATCAATAAAAAGACAATTGAATAATGGGTTTCTTAAAATATTAAATGTAAACCTGCGATATTTAGCATTCTTTACAAAAAAGTAACAAGAGACTCATGTAATTTCTATTCTATATGATATGTTTCTATTGATCTACTTCTTTGTAGTCACACATATAGAATATTATAAGGAAAACAGAGATCTCCAGAAGCTGTGTTCTCATCCGAGACTCTTTACAATAAATGTACCACTGCAGTCAGTATTAAATAGAAGACTGATCAAAAATAGGATTCTACCTTGCTGTAATTGTGAAAATAATACTGTAAAATTGTGGTTTAAGGAAAATATCTTAGTTCTTGGGGATTTCATTTCGTGGATCAAGAATTAATGAGTACTTATCTAACTATGTTCCATTTTACATTTCGTATTGAACACAAATTCGTGGGTCTCGGCATATCTCGAAAACAACAAAAATTAAACCCCCGCGGAAATGTATGATTTTACAGTACTTTGACATAGAGAAATAAAAAGAATAAATCAAAAGGGCATTGATATTATGCGATATTATTATGATTATATTAGATATTAGAGATTCACAACAATGGTTTTGCAATTGCATTCGGTATAACAATTCCGATTTCCAAGGTTTTATCGTGATTCTCCAACAATTCAATGATGATTTTAATGCTTCAATGTACGTATACAATATAAGATTAAAAGTTTTTAAAATGCGTTATTTTCTAACATTTTTTGCGTACCATGTGAAATGCAATACTTTACGTGTTTTAAAATTTGCGAACCTACACCTGTAGTTAAATATCTGCCAAAAAAAAAAACCAAACAAGAAACTGCTTAATGAACGAATAAAACAAAGACTTAACGCAAATCAGAAATGAGTCTTCTTCTTTTAACTTTGAAAACAAAAAAAAAAAGGTAAATCTGATACAGATTATAAAAAGTATTCCCGGAAATAAAAAAAATAATCAAAATAATCAAATGTACTTTTCAATATATCAAATATATATCTGCAAAATCAAAAGCACAATCGACTTAAATGACGGAAGGAAATATACAGATAATTAGTGTTTGGTCGGAATAAAAATGTACAATGGCGGATTCTTCTATTTATGCTTTTGTATTATCATAATCTGCAAGGCGTATCAACCTTTTGCAAATGACAACGCTACGGATAAATGCAAGGAAGTGTACGTATAGGTATTTCCAATATTTCAAATGAACTTGCCTTACACTTTTTTTTGTTTTTGTTTTTGATTTAAAAAAAAAGTATTTTTTGACCTGTATCTCTTGATTTTAATTAGTTTTAACTGTATGAAATGAAGATCAAAGCTTTAAACCAAAGCACTTACAATTTTGAGAAGCGCTAAATTAATTTAATTAAAAGAATTCTGATGAATTAAATAGTGATGTTTTTTCCAAACCTTTTCTTCAAAACCTGTCACAGTTCTAATTACTTTAAAAACTAATTAAATAAAACTTTATTGAATAACAAACACATTGTAACACTGAATATTTTTCTTCATGCTCTGGGGGTATATAAAGAATACACCTATATTTTTTACTTACCTATACGAGATGACGTCATAACAACAGTTTCTTTTTCAACACTCACCCGACACACATCTTGAAACATAATTTTGTTTCTATCGAAAGATCTTATTCAATGGTTCTTGGTGCTGCTAGAATTCCGGGGTTTTTTTTAATCTTTTGTACGAAATGTACAATTTTCTGAAAGGTTTCATCCAAAAGTATTGAATAGATATTTCTGTGATAGGAGTGAACTAAGATTGTAGCAGCATATTTCATGTTCAAGAGCTATTATTAAATAGACATTTTTACAAACAAAAATCTATCATCCCCGAGATAGTGTTGAACTTTTCATTTTTTTTTATTACGGCATCGTTTTTTTTCTATTTAAGGACGTCACGTGATGACATTAATGCGAGTCATTCGGTTTGACTTACAAAAGACTATAAAATGAATGATAATATTAAATGCTTTGTCCAAGACTTTTCAGATATTTCAATGTTACATTTTTTTCCAAAAAGGTGTAACATTGCCGAATAATAAACTGTGTGCTACTTTAATATACATGCCTAAGACTTTGATGAAAGTGAATACGATCCTTTGAGTATTCATATGCAAGTAACTCAGGAAATTTATCGCTGAATTATATAACTATCAATGTCGCCAAATCACATCATCGAATATTGTGTGCAGAAAAATTGGCAAAAATGGGCAAAAATGAATACTGGAGTTTTATGAAGAGACTTAATTTTACATTCGACAGCTTACTTGGACATTTAAACCTGCGTCATGTACGGAGGTACGGAATTGAGAAAAGAAAATAGAAAACATCTCAAGAGGTGAAAGTTATTGTATTCGGGGCTTAGAGATAATTTATCAAACAAAAATTATAATTGATGGTAAAATACATTTTTTTGATACTTTATTCACTAGAATTAATATATCCTTTCATGTTAAATAACTTAAGAAATGAAATTATAACTGAATAAAAAAGAAGACACATTTCAGTAGGAAAACTCGGCAGAAGTTAGTCAAGACTTGAAGGGAGGGTGTTGAGGGTAGGAATATTGCCGTTTTCGTCCTAAACAACGTAATATGATCTTTGAAATAGCCCGTTATTATCTTTTTGTTAAATATCAATATCAATATCTTTTCACAAAAGAGCTACCGTATATTTTCCTGTTGTAAAAGTAAGCCGTCAACTGTAAAAGTCAGTGTCTTCACAAAAGTCCACTAGTACATGTAAATTAGTGCATTCACATAGGTAAGTCGTTTTGTCATGCCACTTTTTATGAATCTCAAGACCCATTTTTATGACATTTATTTGTAGTTATGTATAAGTCTTATAGTGTACTGCTATAAGTTCGAATTCTTTACACTAGAAGAAACGAATTATTTTTTTTAAACCCCACTTTTGTTAGGAATTTTTTCAAATAGATACACGAATCTGTTTCTCAGAAAATCTAGTGACTATTTCATATTTTCAAGATTAAACACTGGACATCTTCTATCATAAGTATATCTGGCTAACCTTAGGTCTATGGTCATTAGAATTTGAAATTGCACGCAAGGATTTAAAGAAGTGCGAGAATTTTTAGACATGCTTTGTAGAACGAAGTGAATAAAAGCACTGATAGATCACTTCAGCACTTCTTCAAGACTGTCTATTAAGCATTTTGTACTTGTGCTAAGCACTTAAAAAAACATAATGATTTTCGACTTAATCTAACTGTTATACATGTAAAGTATTAAAGGGTTTATTTTTTTATATTGATATGAATGTTTTTAGGACATCAGACTTAAGTAAATGCTGTTCAGATTGGAAATGGGACCCAGTAACAAATTCGTGTAAACGTAAGGTTGTTTAAAATTAATTTACATGTTTTCATATATGATAACACAAAAGACATTGGAGGGTATTCAGGCAAGTTGATCAGTTTATTTTGTTTTATTGAAATATAACAAAAAATAATAATAAACTCAAAGAAAAATCTTCTTATTCAGTATCTCAAAGTACAATTCGAATTTCATTTCATTAACGCCTTATGAGTTGCAATTTGGATGTCAGATTTTTTTGTTGCAAAATTTAAATATATATTTCAATGAAAGAAAAAATAACGTTTATTAACTTCTGTTCTTAATATTTGCAAAGATAGAAATATTTAGAAGCTTCGTCTGAATCAAAGTTACATAATTGTCATATTTTCTAAAACTGAAGCCCATATTGTTTTAAAATTATCTTCTTGCAGTTTGTACCTCCGGATATATTGGAATTGAATGCTCAAAACAATGTCTGGCTTTTATGGGAAAGGATGTATTTATCTTTGTAAACAGCATTGTTAGCTAGATTCGTGTCACCATGTCACAGGAGAATGTCTGTTTGACGGAAACGGTATCGTTTATATTACATTGTTAATGTTTCTTTGCTTTTCCTGAAAAAAAAAACACATTCATCATCAGCAAAAGCAAATTACAACGCAAAATCAAATTATTTTACATCAATTTTCCCATACAAATTCAAATCTAATTAGCAATTGAATAAAGCCTTCCATGATAGTATAACACACCGGTCTTTCGGGTGGGACTGCACGAAGGACCTGTGTCGCAGTAGGTGCTGACACGAAAAAAATTCCGTACTCAATGACCGTTAGTATAGTAAAATATTTGCAGGTCTCAATTGGCATGTGGTGTCATCTCTATCTAGGTGTAAAATCAGATCCTTTAATCAGCTCACATAGATCGCTACACAAGAATTTGAAGAAACCTCACTCAGGGTCTTCTCCTGGTGACCTTTCAATTATCCAAGGAAAAGTGTACTTCCAAGAATTTGGAAATACCTCGGAATACATTTAGAGACTGGTCTAGTTTCCTTAGCCTGCAAAGACATCAGCCATTGTCTTTTCTGTACAAAATATAATAAGTACTTGCTTTTGTCTGGTTTTAAGCCACTTGCTTTAATTTGCATGAAACGAAGAAATCTTCTCTACGGCTACTTTCACTTCTATATTCATGTTCGTACGAAAATGATTTCGTATTTTTAACGCATTTTTAACGAGTAATATAAATAACTATAAGGTAACAATTTCGAATCAAAAATATACATGATATTCAGGACATCAGGCTTAAGAAAATTTTGTACAGATTTGAAATAGGATCCAATACCAAAAATCTGCAAAAGCAAGGCATTTGATATTTTATTTTAGAATTTCCATAATATATTGACACAGACGAAACGTCGAAAGATATTCGAAGAAGAAGGTTATCATGTTTTTATTGTGTAAATTTTACACAAAAAGGAAAATCTACTTAAGGTAGTTCTATACTCGGCACTAAATGGGTTCAATCTTTAAAAATCTGCTTTTATAAGTCATACATCCCAGCAATGGATAGACACAAGAAAAATTATATGTCAACATGTTCACTTTTCCGTTATAGCCTATCGGAGTATATACCCCGAAATGTAAAATACTGAAATTTTACCTATCCTAGATTTTGTTGTATATAAATTAATTTAAGTCTAAATATTCAACTTTAATACCCAAAATAGAGTAGAAACATGTTAGTAAACAATATATAAACATTGTTTTGCATGAATTATTATAAATAGATGCACTTTGTAAGGCTATTGTATCGAAATTTAATGTGATAAAATATGCTTCCCAGGACAATCTCGGTCATTTAAAAAAAAGTATGGACTCAAACTTCGTAAATTTGATTTATTTTTACTAAATTATATTTAAGAAAAATAATAAGCTTAAAAAATGATATGTTCACGCATTACTTTTCGTGGTATGAGCTCTACACTAAAGGGACCCCCCTTATTTTCTTTCTTCCAGAAGTAATATATTGCCACATATTTCTGTAATACTGTTAATGTTTGAGTGTATACTTGTATTAACAAAGTTGTACATAATTTAAAACAATAATTAGGCCCCTATACAAACCCAAAACCTATTGTCCCTAAAATTTATCTTATTTTACTCAAAAAAAAAAAAAAAAAATAAATAAATAAAACACACTTGTCTTCAAATTGGAGACGATGAAAATGAAAGTAATTCACTGATTCTCAGAAACTGAATGAGTTTGCTACAGAAAGTAACGAAAGTGTGCTGCAAGTGAATCAACTTTTGTCAAATACTTATTCAACAGATAATTTTGCATTAGGATTCGTGAGTAAGCAGGTTGGGGGAGGGGGGTATGCGTTTTATGCAATAATTATTATTCAAAGTAAATTTTGTAATGTTTGATTAGTAAAATCCATAAATTGTCAGAGTCAAATCGTAGCAATTACTTTTCTTCCGAATTATCACTATTAGCTTCAACTTGGCCGCCGACAATAGTCGTCTCGATAGTTTGATACATATTCTGATGCAGCATGTATATGGTCCGTGTTTTCGGCGCGGCATATAAAACATGCATCATTCACAGAAATATCGTTTTATTACCTAACTATTTCTGTCAACCGAAAGTTGTTCACAGCCTTCTCTTTTTAATTAATTTATCCTTAAACTGTAGAATCTGTGTGAGTGTGTTTGTTGACGCGACCGACTTCGAGCAAAATCGTTACCGGATATTTAAAACGCTAAGTAAAAGTCAAACCAATATAGTTAAAAAATCTCCTCTCGGAAAAAGGAAGCACGGTTCCGGTTTTACTATTCGTAAATGACGTAGTGCGAGTATAGACCTACTTTAATGTATATCTCATAAATCATTTTTGAGAATATTTTCGACTAAATTGTCTTCTTGCAGCTTGTACTTTTGATTATTTGGAAATAGAATGCTCTGAACTGTGCCCATAATGCTTTTTTAGCTCACCTCAGCCAAAGGCTCAAGTAAGCTTTTCTGATCACAATTTGTCCGTTGTCTGTCGTCGTCGTTGTTGTCGGCGTTGTCGTCGTTGTCGTTGTTGTTGTTGTAAACTTTTCACATTTCCATCTTCTTCTCAAGAACCACTGGGCCAATTTCAACCAAACTTGGCACAAAGTATCCTTGGGTGAAGGGGATTCAAGTTTGTTCAAATAAAGGGCTACGCCCTTTCCCAAGGGGAGATAATCATGAATTTGTTAAAAATTAATGGCAATTTTAAAAAAATCTTCTTCTCCAGAACCGCTGGGCCAGGAAAAATGAAACTCATGTGAAAGCATCCTCAGGTAGTGTAGATTCAAGTTTGTTCAAATCATGACCCCCGGGGCAAGGGTGGGGCCAAAATGGCCGACCCAAGTTTTACATAGGAATATATAGGAAAAATCTTTAAAAATCTTCTTCTCCAGAACCACTGGGCCAGGAAAGATGAAACTCATGTGGAATCATCTTCAGGTAGTGTAGATTCAAGATTGTTCAAATCATGACCCCCGGGGCAAGGGTGGGGCCAAAATGGCCGACCCAAGTTTTACATAGGAATATATAAGAAAAATCTTTTAAAAATCTTCTTCTCCATAACCACTGGGCCAGGAAAGATGAAACTCATGTGGAAGCATCCTCAGGTAGTGTAGATTCAAATTTGTTCAAATCATGACCCCCGGGGCAAGGGTGGGGCCAAAATGGCCGACCCAAGTTTTACATAGGAATATATAGGAAAAATCTTTAAAAATCTTCTTCTCCAGAACCACTGAGCCAGGAAAGATGAAACTCATGTGGAATCATCCTCAGGTAGTGTAGATTCAAATTTGTTCAAATCATGACCCCCGGGGCAAGGGTGGGGCCAAAATGGCTGACCCAATTTTGACATAGGAATACATGTGTAAATAGAAAAAATCTTCAAAAAATCTTCTTCTCCAGAACCACTTGACCAGGAAAGATGAAACTCATGTGGCATCATCTTCAGGTAGTGAAGATTCAAATTTGTTCAAATCATGACCCCCGGGACAAGGGTGGGGCCAAAATGGCCAACCCAAGTTTTACATTATTTATAAGAAAAATCTTTAAAAATCTTCTTCTCCAGAACCACTGGGCAAGGAAAGATGAAACTCATGTGGAATCACCCTCGGGTAGTGTAGATTCAAGTTTGTTCAAATCATGACCCCCGGGGCAAGGGTGGGGCCAAAATGGCCGACCCAAGTTTTACATAGAAATATATAGGAAATATCTTTAATAATCCTTCTCAAGAACCACTGGGCCAAGAAAGATGAAACTCATGTGGAATCATCCTCAGGTAGTGTAGATTCAAATTTGTTCAAATCATGACCCCCGGGGCAAGGGTGGGGCCAAAATGGCTGACCCAAGTTTAACATATGAATATATAGGAAAAATCTTTAAAAAGCTTCTTCTCCAGAACCACTGGGCCAGAAAAAGGTGAAACTGATGTGGAATCATCCTTAGGTAGTGTAGATTCAAATTTGTTCTAATCATGACCCCCGGGGCAAGGGTGGGGCCAAAATGGCCGACCCTAGTTTTACATAGGAATATATAGGAAAAATCTTTAAAAATCTTCTTCTCCAGAACCACTGGGCCAGGAAAGATGAAACTCATGTGGAATCATCCTCAGGTAGTGTAGATTCCAATTTGTTCAAATCATGACCCCCGGGGCAAGGGTGGGGCCAAAATGTTTTAAACTGTGATATATAGGGAAACCTTTTAAAACCTTTTAAAATCTTTTTTCAAGTACTTCAAAGCTATGATTAGTGATATTTATATGGAATCATCCTCAGGTAGTGTAGATTCTAGTTTGTTCAAATGATGAACGCCTGGATGGGGGGGGGGGTTAAATTCAATCCCGATGAGCTCAGGTGAGCGCTGTGGCCCCTGGGCCTCTTGTTTTTATTGGGAAGGATGTATTCATCCGTGTACATGTATAAAGCATTGTGAACTAAAATCTTGCCACCATGTCACAGGGGAATGCTTGATGGATAAAACTGATATTATTGAATAGTTTTATTATTTATTATTCTTTTTATATTTAAGAAAAACAAAGTGACAGAGAATTAACAACTGCAAAACACAAACAAAATTAAACGATTTTGCATAAATATCCCAGTTCACATTAAAAACAGATTGTATGATGGTTGTCCCAGAAAAACGTGAATTATTTAAATATTTTTAGTTACCACTTTGTTTTGGACTTTTTCATGTAATAAAGCAAAATGCTTATTGTATTGATCAAATTGCCATCTGCGTAAGGTCTTTTGTAAGATTAGCTCGATCCTTTTAAAGTTCATAAAAACAGAATAGATCTTCACGAAAAGCAAATAATTGCTATGGACATTGTCATTCTATTCTCACTAAGACTATTTCCCAGAATTGAATAGTCGTAAGTTACGGAGTTTTTTTAAACACCTTGCTGCATTTAAAACTTTTCTTAAGATAAATAAATGTTTTGATTATTAAAATAAAGAATGCACATATTGATAAATACGGACCGTTTGCCAACCAGGATATTAGAATTGTACCACACCAGGATATATGCAAAATTAATTTTTACACTTTTACAATTATTTAAACACTTCATGACTTCCAGCCATGATTTTAATACATCTTGCCAGAAAGCATTGTTTTTGGGAAGTAAATGCTCTAAAATAAACAGATCCCCAAAATGAAATAACTTCTCAATAGCATCTTTTTCATTCATTGCAAAAAAAAAAATACATCCATGGCTTTTGTTTTTGAGTTAACCTTTTCATCCAAGAAGATTTTAAAGCAATTATGAAATTATCTACACCGACCATTTTTGAACCCCCAGAAAGATAGTCATGTGTGACAGGGGATCGCTTTATCTTATCGGATTTGGACTTCCATATAAATTCAATATCTTTTTGCAAATCAACTAAAACATGTTTTCTAGGAGATGGCAAAGAAATAAATAAATGATTAAGTTTAGGTAGGATAAGAGTCTTAACAACAGTTATGCGACCAGTTGGAGTTAGGATTCTTCGCTTCCATTGTTTAATCAAAGCTCTTATTTTAGGTAGTGGTGGGTCATAATTAATATCAACAATTTCTTTAAGGTGAACTGAGAACTGAATTTCTAGGAAGTTGAAAGTTGTAGTTCCCAGTTCTAGTTTCCAGCTTGTGTGATGGAAACCTTCTTTTGAAAACTTTTTTTGATCTAATCCACACTATTTTAGTTTTTGATATGTTGATTTTCAATACTGAAAATTTTGAATAAAAATCAATGGTATTAAGCGCAGCAAAAGGGGATTTTTGTGAACCATCCAGAGCAAGAAAAGTATTATCAGCATACTGAGTTAAGTTATGTTCTTTATTAACTACCACAGTACCTTTAATATCCTTATTCTGTTTTATTAAAATTGCCAGAACTTCTGCACATAGAATAAATAGATATGGAGAAACAGGGTCACTTTGTCTGCAACCTCTTTGTATATCAAACTGATCAGATAAAAACCCACTTTGTAAAATAGAAGCTTTAAAATTAGAATTTAGAATCTTGACCCAGTTTATAATCGATGTACTAAAACCAAAATACTTCAAAACTTTATATGTAAATGTCCATTGAAATTGAATCAAAGGCTTTTTCGAAGTCATTCAAAACTAATAAACCTGGAATGTTTTTAGAATATGTGTAGTGGATTAAGTCATTCATGAATCTTGTATTTTCACCTATATACCTCCCTTTCATAAATCCTGATTGAGTAATCTAATGCTGTTTTAATTCTTTTCGCGAGACATCCTTATATTACATGTATTTTATATAATACATTTACATTGTAGAAGTGTTATTGGGCGACAATTTTTTTTAGAAACTGTCAAGGTTTATCGCCTTTTGGAATGTATGAGAACTAAAGAATAATTTATATTTTGAAAAATTACTGCATTACCGTAAATCTGGAAATTTTTACGTGTCTTATTTTTTTGCGAGTAAAGGTTGAAAAAGCTTTTGATTAATTTGTGCGTTTCAAAATTTTGAGAATTGACATTGGTGTTAAAATTAAAAAGGCACTAAATATTTTCACATCAGTTTATGTTTCACATGAGTTAGCAACGTCAGAATACCACCAATATACTCGAAATGAAAAATTGCAGAATCGCTTCAGAACAATTTTGAAGAATATAAAAGATTTGCAACAAAATTAACTTTCAAATTAAATATAACAATAATATAATGATAATTAATTATAACAAACATTTTGAGGTTGTGAATGCCGTTATCTTTAATTATAATTTTAAAGCAATATGAGCTGCATGTTTGACATGTTGCAAATTTTTAATTGATTATTTCAATGACAGAAAAATAGAACATTTATAAACTTCTGTTGTTAATATTTGCTATGAAAGAACTTTTTATACGCGTTGATTGAAGCAAAATTGAATTATTGTCGTCCTGTACAATAATGATTTCTTACATAATACTGTATATTCAGCTATACAGAAATATTTCTTCTGAAAAATGTTTAAACTTTATTTTGGTTTTATTGATCTTAAGGTTTAGATTACATACAGATTAATCATAATAGCACATTTTACCAGCAAAATAAAATTTTCAAAAATACAGCTCATATTGCTTTAAAAAAGACGAAAATTCAAGTAATTTTCTAAACGTTTTTTCTTCTCACTTAAATTGTACACGCCATGTTTACATTTGGAACTCTCTTTTAAATGCAGTTCGAATTATTGTCTGTGCTTATTTAATGCATGGTTAGATAAAATAAATGGTATCCCTTTCTTTGCAAAGTAATCAAAACGATACAAAATGTCTCAGTGCCTTCCAAATAATCGGACGATATTGAATATAGTGAGGACAATTTACACATGTACACACGGGTAATTAGCTTGTAGTACATCTATAGACAGGTTCTTAGCTTGTAGGCCTTTCATCTAATTTTTCAAGTTGCACATATGGTAAAACATTTCAAAGATAATTTATACATGTATGTACATGAAATTATCAAATAAGATAATAATTATGCATACCTTTAATCAAATTATTAAAAAGTTTAATTATTTGTATTTGACTACTTCGATGTTGCTTGTAGTACATGTATAATCAGGTTTCTTTAAATGACCAGTGCTTACATACATCTGTTTCTTGAGTTAAAATAGACCCCAGCTTTCAGAATGTTTTTGGTATTCACGTTTATTTATATTTTTTAGAGAACATATTTTTGCAACTGCAATGTATGCCGAAATTTGCCTAAATTTATTTTTAAAATTCTATATTTACGTTAATAGCTACAAACACTTAAAACTGCATAATATTGCAAAATAATTTGTCAATCATGCAATTTTTAATTTCTTTTAGACAGACTCAAACTAAACTTCTGGTTGTAGTTTATAAATAAAAAAAAATATCTCGGCATTGATATTATGCGATATTATATGATATTATTGTGCTAATATTAGTTATTTGTAATTTTTGGTGGTTAACAACAAAGTTAAACAATTGCATTCGGTTTACCAATTCCTATTTCAGGGGTTTTATCGGGATTCTGAAACAATTTGAATGCTTCAATGTACATTTACAATATAAATTCAAAAGTTGTTTTTTATGCTTTCTTTCTAAGATATTTTGCGTATCATGTGAAATAAAAGTGTGTTAAAACTTCCGAACCTACACCTGTAATTAAATATCTGCCAAAAACACGAAACTGCTCAATGAACAAATAAAACAAAGGCTAAACACAAATCAGAAATGAGTCTTCTTTTAACTTTGAAAAAAAAGAAAAAAAAAAAAGAGGTAACTCTTATATAGAATATAAAAAGTATTCCCGGAAATTAAACTAATCAAATGTACTTTTCATAATATCTAATTTATGTTTGAAAAATCAAAACCGACTTTAAAGACGGAAGAAAATATATTAATAATAATTGTTGGATCGCAGTAATAATGTACAATGGCGGATTTTTCCAGTTATGCTTTTGTATTTTCATAATCGGCAGGACGTATCAATCTTTTACAAATGACAACGCTACAGATAAATGCAAGGAAGTGTAAGTACAGGTATTTCCACTATCATTTCATTTGAATTCGTCTTTTTTATTTTTTATTTTTTATTTATTTTTTTTTTTTTGTTATCTAAGACCTGTATAATTTTATTTGAATTTGTTTTTACTGAATGACGTTAAGGTTAAATCTTAACATAAAAGCACTAACGCATCTTAAAAGCGTTAAGCTAAGTTAGTTAATAGAATCCTCATGAATTCAATATTGATATGTATTTCCAGCCTTTTTTCAAAAATTGTGACTGTTTTACATACTTAAACTTAACTTAATTAATTAACAAAAACATTGTACATGTAATGTTGAGTATTTTTTATGCTCCATGGGCATATTTAGGATTTAACTTAGAAACATGCAAGGACGTCCCCTAAACAAAATCTTTTAGTTTTGGGATGGTATAAATAGCTAAGTATTTGTCATGCAGGTTAAATTTCAAACCCATTGCGTCATAATTGTTGAGTTAAAAATGAAACGTTACAAAATTAATGGGAAATAAATACTGTATAAGGGGAAATTATCGCGCCCCGATCTTTTTTTCCGCTCTTATCACATGTGGGCAAATTCAAAACTGGGCAAATTCAACTTACACAGTATAAATTCTGAAACAGATCTATCACTGGGCGAATTTTAAAGGGGACAAAATTTTTTGCATGTGTGAAAGGGCGAAAATGACCTGAGCGAAATAACCCTGTACTCAGTATATGAAGTCAGACCTTTAAGGCATTTAAGGACGTACAACACATCCGCCAACAAAAATTTCCTGTCGTATAATTAAGGTCTTCCGTTTCCAACTGATGATGATTAAGATTTTTCTTATTATTCTTTTTTTTTCTTTTCCAAGACGCCAAATTTGAAGCCTCATATTTCACTTATTTTTCAAATTTTCAGAGTTTATAGAGGTTACTAAACTCTGTCAGAATTTTTCTAGCATTCCAAAAATTCACTTCCGCTTTTGAGTTATTCACCTTTAAATGAAAATTTATAGGCTTTCATTTCCAGACAAAAGCTCGGAGATGGCAATAGCTGGAGCAGAAATTATATTGATTTTAGATAATAGAAGGATTGAAGTTGTGCATAGCGGTTTTTGTTTTTCGATTTCTCTATTTAAAATGGTGTTATATAGAGGTCAAGAATTAGAACGCTTAAAAGAGCGAAAATTTACACATATTTTGCTTTTTATCTTCTAAACTAAAAATATTTTGCTAAAACATATAGAACAAAATTTGTGCAGAATTACAGCATCTTTCAAATGATATCTCAAAAAAAAGGCTGATCCATAAATTAAGGGATCTAGAGGGGCCAAAAGTTTTTTTTTCCAGATATATCAAAAAGTATGAAGAATTTGTAATACGTCCAAGAAGGAAAGTTGTT
This sequence comes from Saccostrea cuccullata, assembly GCF_032062105.1. Taxonomy (NCBI): domain Eukaryota; kingdom Metazoa; phylum Mollusca; class Bivalvia; order Ostreida; family Ostreidae; genus Saccostrea; species Saccostrea cuccullata. Next base: position 36,889 of record NW_026935862.1, on the reverse strand, counting down.
CAAAATGTCAAGCTTAATCTATTGAAGTCTAAACGCGTCACGAGAAGTCACTTCCGGTCAAACCGGAAGTCGTCAAAAAATGCAGATTTTTACCGTTCTTGACAAATTTTTGTGTAACATATGTCACTGGAAGCATTAAACTTTATTTCTGTCCGTCGACATCAGTTCCGGTCAAACCGGAAGTAGCCAAAATAGCTAATTTTTTTAAGGTTTTGATGCAAAATTGAAATTATAAAGTGACTGGAGACGACTTAGCTCATTGCTTTCTTTTGTTGACGTCACTTTCGGTCGAAACAGTACGGAAGACCTACTCGTTGCTTTACAACTAGCTTTGCTCTAGTTTTTGCTATTTTTGTATATTTCGTACACTACTACATGTATATATGCAATGTTTTTGTACATTTTTGTTTAAATTGTTTGAGTTGTATTTGGCTAGGAAGCTTTAAAATTTATTCATCTTGAATTGTTCACGTGGAAAAGAAATTTTCAGTCTTTAGTCATAAAATCCTTGATTCAAATAAGGTTTAGCTAGTCTGGTGGTCAAATCTAAAAGACTCATTGATTTATCGACTAACTACGTAAATAAAGTATTTTTGCGAAGGTGCATATAGGCAAAATATTTTTTCAGATTTTTTTTTGTGTGTGTGTGTGTGGGGGGGGGGGGGGGGTTGCTTTTTTCATGCAATTGGTAACAAAAGTAACCTTGATATTTTTTGTAATTTTTTTAAACGGGCCGCTTTGAATAAATAGCATGTCTAATATGTAATCTTTACATATGTGTACGAGTGCATTTAATGTTATGAGTTACATAAAATCTTACATAAAATTTTAATCTTATTTTTCATTAAAAGTTTAGGCAGAGTGGGTAAAAGTCAATTCTATGGTGTAAACAGACTGAAAATTGGAAAATATTTTATTTTTTTATTTTAAAGAAGAGGGGTCTAAAAGTAATGAATTTGAATGCAGTTGTATGTTGTTTCTATAGAAATAATGAAAATTTTGCATTCTCAACATTTACATCAGTATCCATTTGTGTTTGAATTATTCTTGAGTGAAAATATTAATGTACAAGAAAACTTGCTTAGATTTAAATGATTTCTTTTTATTCGAAGAAATACGATCTGAAATATTATTGACGGTGGTATAGATCTTAAGGGTCGGATAGGGCCAGTTTGCTGCATATGAAATATTCGGGAATTTGGACCGTTTCATTAAACAGGTCAAGACCACTAGATTTTCTGACGTCAGCATAAATTTGCATGTAAATTAGCTATCTGTTTACTTTATCTACTGCTGAATGAACCACAATGCATTGAGGGTTACCAAAAGTTCCCAGCTGTGTTAAAGAGAACAACTGCAATTGTCCCTTTGAAACTTATTTACAATTCATTTTTAGAGATGTGAAAGAAATATTTGAAATGATGTTAAATCTTTCAATTCTATGTTTACATTTACAAAATTTGCTTGATGCATGAAGCCTTTTATCAACTTATAATTGTTACATCGGTCTAAACCATTGTTCAAAGAGACGTAGGTGCTATCGTGTCGATAAAACATTGATTTTTTTTTTCACTTGATATACGTGTACATAGTTCTAGCAGGTACACGTAGTGTATAGGTCCTTGGTTTTAGACAGCAGGAGAAGGTGTGTAATTATTATTTAACCCCTCAATATTATCAGAAAGTGTTTTATGTATATGTACAGTACATGCAAACGTCAAAGCGTTTGTACGGTATTCGATGCAATTTTTAATCATCTAAAACCACTCCAATATTACATATGAGCATGGAACAATGTCTTTAGAATATAATTTCGGTCTTATAAAGTGATAAAGAAGCTCTACAGTTTTTCTGGTGACGAGTTAAATATTGTGCAGTAAACCAACGAAAACCACGTGTCGCCACTGAATCGTAAACACGTATTAGACTCTTAAACTTTGGGACTCATTCACTTGATTTGAGAACGGGTGTGACGAAAACCTCGTCACGTCTTAAAATTTGCCTTCCATATAAGCTAATGGCCTCGACCTTTTAAACAATGCTATTACTTTTTCGGTACTTTCTTAGCATAAACATGTATTATAATATACTTTTTAGTTCCTGAGTTCAACAAAAACTCATTGTGTCTTCATTACTGCCCTGCAAACAGGAGAAAATAACTCAACTAGGGGAAGAAAATTTCCCACAATTTTAGAAGTGTTTCTCTTTGATTCCTCTATGATCAGTTAACTTTTGGATACGCGTTGTAAAACAATACTATTTTTAAGAAGAACAAAACAGTATTTTTTTGCAAATTTTTGAATCGGCTCATAATCTGCTTATTTGAATGTTACATAGCCAAGTAACAATGGAGAGCAATATATCATAAAAAGATAAAGAATACTGTTGTGCTTTTATTGATTTAATACAAGTTTCATAAAACATTTCTTGTCTTTCCTCTTTATGAAGGAAAGGATGGATTTTAAATCAAAAGCGCAATTGAATAAGGATCTAAAGAAACTTAGCATCACGCCCCGAAACCCATTTTCTTTTAATTACGTCGGGATCGATTTGCTAGTCATTTTGTCTCATTTGACGTGTGTGGATAAACGTCAAATTTAACGCCACAGTGTGTTGTACGTCTAAAACATGAATCTCATGTGTAATACTAACAGAAATAAAGCTTATCAATAACGTACGCCTATTTATTTTTACAATTTCTAGGTTAAATGAAGGTAAATATTAGGTTTATATGGTGGCATATTTCTGCCCCTTGTGTGCAAGTTATTTTTCTATCAAATATGTCGACATGCAAAATAAATATGTTGACATGCAAGATAGTTATGTCAACATGCAACATAAATATGTTGACATGCAAGAAAATTGCAATCAAATAAATATTATAAAAAATCTTCAAAAATCTCAAATATTGCCCACATGTGACATCCAACATGCTAGATGCTACTTATTTATGTAAACGTGCAAGATAAATATGTTGACATGCAACTTAGTTATGTTGACATGCGAGATAAATATGTTGACATGCAACTTATTTATGTCGACATGCAACTTATTTATGTCGACATGCAACTTAGTTATGTTGACATGCGAGATAAATATGTTGACATGCAACTTATTTATGTCGACATGCAACTAAGTTATGTTGACATGCGAGACTTATTTATGTTGACATGCAACTTATGTATATTGACAGGCAAGATGAATATGTTGTCATGCAACTTATTTATGTAAACATGCGACATATTAATGTCAATATGCAACTTATAAGTTGCATGTCAACATATTTATCTTGCATGTCAACATAACCATGTTGCATGTCGACATAAATAAGTTGCATGTCAACATAAATAAGTTGCATGTCAACATAAATAAATTGAATGTTAACATATCTAAGTTGCATGTCGACATAAACAAGTTGCATGTTAACATATCTAAGTTGCATGTCAACATATTTATCTTGCACGGTAACATAAATAAGTAGCATTTAGCATGTTGGATGTCACATGTGGGCAATGTTTGGGATTTTTGAAGATTTTTTATAATTTTTATTTTATTGCAATTTTCAACATATTTATGTTGCATGTTTACATAGCTATGTTGCATGTTAACATATCTATCTTGCATGTCGACATATTTGATAGAAAAATAACTTGCACACAAGGGGCAGAAATATGCCACCATAGGTTTACATCCAGATCAGCCTTTCCCCTGTCTTTCTTAACAGCAAAGATTCAATAATTCAACACCTACCCCAATTACTTTAAAAAAAAAATTTTTTTTCTATCAAAAGTTCTTCTTGAATAGTTCATGGAAAGTGCTGCTAGAATCATGTGGTTTTCTTAATATTATACATGTATTTGTACAATTTTCGACAAGGTTTCATCCAAAAGCATGGAATAATTATATCGATGATAGGAGTGTAACAAGATTCTAGCATCATTTTTATGGTCCAGGGATTATTTTAAATATTAACTGTTTTTACAAACAAAATATTATTCTCCAAGGATAGTTTTTAACTTTTCACTTTTTCATTAGGGCATCGTTTTTTTCTATTTATGGACGTCACCCGATGATTTTGATGTGAAGTGTGACATCTGGTCTGACATAGTGAAGACTTAAAAGTGGATGATAATAATTATTGCTTTGATCAAGACTTCTCCGATTTTTCAATGTTCCGATTTTTCGAAGAAAAAAATGTGTAAATTCGTCAAATACTTTACTGTGTGCTACCTTAATATGCCTGTCTATGACTTTAATGAAAGTGAATACGATCCTTTTTGTATTTCATATGCAAGCTACTTGGGTAATGACAGCTGATCCCACTTCTGATGTTTTGGGGTCCGTTTTACTCTGCTCTTATTTTGTATTGTTTTATGGACTTTGAGATTGAATACAGTTCGTTATCTCCATATCCTTTTTGTTCCTATCGCTGAATCATATAATTATCAATGTGACCCATAATCGGTTATTGTATGTAGAAAAGAGGTTTAAAAAATTGATATTAGTACATGTACATGGACATGTACATCAGTGCATTCAGATTGGTTTATCGTTTTATCATGCCAATGTTTATGAATCACAAGACCCATTCTTTTGTTGTTTTTTTTATGACATTCATTTGTAGTAATGTATAAGGTGAAACATATACTGTTAAAGGTTCTTTACACCAGAAGAAGTGAATTTGTTTTTTGTCAGCCATCCTAATAAATATCTAAATAATGTTTCCTAAGATTAACATCTTCATTCCCTGTGTTCTTCAGGAGTAATCGTTTAATCAATCGTTTTACATGTTTGGATTTTTTTTTTTGCCATGAATCACAGAAGCCAGCCTCAATTTGCAGATGAAATGAGTTTTATTTAAACAAGTCCTGTAGATATTAAACATATACGTAGTAAACAGCTTCATACGATTGTTTGGACAAGTTGTACATATGAGACTACAAAACACTGGAATTTACTCAGTTTTGATCTATTCCTCACTTCTCTGAAATTTCCAAAGGTTAATTGCATGAACAATCATGCACGAATAAACCTCTTAATTTTGACTTTTGCAAATATACTGAAACACAAATCTATATCTTAGAAAATCTAAGGCGTTTTATGCTGCACGTTTTTGAAAATGAAATGTCTTCTGTTATAAGTATATCTGCGTTACTTTAGGTCTCTGATCATTAGAAGTTTGAAATTGCTTTCTACAATTTCAAAATGTGTTAGCCATTTTTCAGATATATTGTAAAACGAAGCTGTTGAAACCAGTGCTAAATCACTTCAGTCCTGCTATTTTTAGAAAAGGCACTTGTTGGAATATTTGAGAAACTATGTTAAGAAGAACATCAGATCGATATGTGTCGTCGTTGATTTGATGACATTGTGTTTATGAAGACTCCTTAAAGCTATCGTGCAAAGTCATAAACCTATTATACGCCACGAGCAAAGCGGTGTCCGCCATAATTCTCTACTCTGCGATAGCTACAATTCCAAATATATCTGATCAGTCGCGGTCACGGGCTATTACACACGCTTCCAGAAGGCCTAGCGTGTACACTATCCCCACCCCCATCCCAAATATAAGTCAAACTTGTAATGTCTTCCGCTAAATTTTAGAACATAAATACTATATGATGAGAGGAAATAATTGCAAAAAAATATTTTCACAAAATACATGTAAGTACAGTACGTAAGTAAAAAATGAGAAAAAGTAAAATGTTAGTCATATGAAAGTAAAAGATTTTCGCTATAACCTATGCAAAAGCTTTTTTTACATTGCTTACAAGATGCTGACGGTACAAGCTTGTTCAGTTGAATGGAACATACGATAAGTAGAACAAAAACTATAAAAGTTTAGCAATATGTATCCAAAGATTTGCCTTTTGCATACTCCATTAGTACACACACCCTGTCCCGGTAAACAAAACTGATCTGTCAAACCGGACGGCGAGCTACAGATCTGTAGCTAATATATATTAAGATGTTTGGTTACACAGCGTAATCGGATAAAGCAAAGAGATAGGCAACTTGAAAGCTAGAATAATTATTGCAATTGTTGGTGAGAAAATTGAGGCACAAATTATGTTCATCATGAAAAAGTTGTTTGGACAAGTTTTTTACATGTGCAAGATAACCATTTGCGGTAAATAGCAAAGATCAGTTCTTCTAAATACATACATAAATCTCGCTAGGAAATTAAAGGATTTTTATGTAACGGGGGGGGGGGGGGTTTGGACATACAGTAAATTGAAAAGTTTCTGTGAAAATGTACACAATGACAAATATGATTTAATTCTAAATTCTACACCTATTTTTTTTTCTTTCTGACCGGCAAGTTTCAATGTGGAGCAGTTCATTGTACATAAAATTGTGTATAAGTACTTCTCATTTTTATCAATTTTATAATTTCAGTTTCCTGGGTTCAGAATTACATTGTTCTTTATTTTACGCTACATTTGTTTTTAAAACTGATGACATTATATATTTGATACACCATCTATCAACCGCTTTGGATATTAATGCAGTTTATGCATTAGAAATGTCCATGGACAATTAAAATCGTTTACTGATACTTTTCTTTACCATGTAACAAATTAGCCCGAGTTGCCACGGGCAGAAAAACCTTTTTTCAATTTTATATAAAAATTCTTCAATAGGTACATTTGATATACACAATAACATGCACATTTCAAAATCATATTTATTATATACATGTATGTAATTATGTTCCCCAAACGAAGTTGGAGAACATATTGTTTTTACTCTGTTTCTTCTTATTATTATTTTTCTTCTTCTTCTTCTTCTTCCTGGGTACTTTTTTGTCCGGGAATGATCTTGTAAACTGTTCATCCGATGTAGGTAAAACCTTTTTAGGGTTAGTAGACATGTTATGTAGATTTGCCTAGTCAAGGTCATTTTGCGCGCACGTGCTTGCAAGAGCGCGCACGTGCAACACAAGAAATGATCAATATAATTGATATAGACTTACTTTCTCAATTTTTGATGAAATGCGTTGAAACTCATATTGTAATGATATATTAGTAGCATAGACAAGATGACATGGTCAAAATAGCAAGATCTCACGCGCATACACGTGCGCTCTGCTCTGATTGGCTGAAACTAAAATCTCAATATCTTTCTTGTTTTTTGACGAAATCCTTTGAAATTTTGAACATAGTCATGTATTACCATATCTTACAACATGATATACAGCAATTATCATGAAAACATGTGTATGCACGTGCACTGCAATCTGATTGGCTGAAACTTTAAATAGCTATAACTCCCTCGGTTTTCAACCAAACAGGATGGGATTTGGAACATAGATATATATAATGGACTTCTACAAGAAGGTATTGTCCCCATGCACATGCATACATGTGCGTGTACGTGCGCCGCAATCTGATTGGCTGAAACTTTAAACAGCTTTAACTCCCTTGGTTTTCAACCAAACAGGATTGGATTTGGAGCATAGAGATATATAATGGACTTCTACAAGAAGGCATGATCACCATGCACATGCATGCATGCATGTGCGTGTACGTGCGCTGCAATCTGATTGGCTAAAACTTTAAACAGCTATAACTATCTTGGTTTTGAACCAAACGGGGTGAGATTTGGAACATAGATTGATGTAATGGACTTATACAAGAAGGTATGGTCACCATGCTCATGTATGCACTTGCGTGCACGTGAAATGGGTAAAATTAAAAGTACACTTGAATGAGCGTTGTTTTTTTTTTACGTTTGGATTAAATACTTTAATATTTAGCATATTAAAATATACAGATTGTGTAGACAATATGATATGGTCATTACGCACATGCATTCACATGTGCAAGTGTGCAATAATAAAATTTGAATGAACATAGTACACTTTTGGGTAAACGTTGATAAAGTCTCAAATGCATAGAGTTTGTCTTACCGTATAAGTAGAATTTTTAGCGAGGATTTAATTTTGGCATTATTAGCGAGGGTCCCGAGATCGCTAAAATTATCGCTAAAAATAAATTGCATTTTATTTGTAATGGCTTCTTTAGTAAGCATTTTAAAATCGCTAAAACTACCTTTCGCTAAAAATAAATTACCATTTTTAAGGAGAAATCGCTAAATTTGCGTCTCGCTAAAATTTCCACTTATACGGTATTTAATTACGCTTACAGGGAATATGACTATAAAAGGGAGTTGGGGAGCGTTTGGGGAACATCTGTAACGGTCCCCGTTACAATTAGCACTAGTTACATTATGTAATCTTCGCTAGCCGAGGGTTTCCGATCCGAAATCTACCTACACGTAGAGTACAATGTAGCTTTCGGATTGGAAACCCTTGGCTAGCGAAGATGACATGTATAGACTCAACCGAGGTTCAAACTTTTACGAAAAATGATTGTCTACCAACTGTATTTTTCTTTATATTAGCATTTAAAAAAAAATCCCTCTTTTTTAGGAAAATATTGTTGGCGAGTAATTTATTGCAAATAATACAACTGCAGACAACTTTGCCAATACTAAACTTTAATTCTACGTTATCAAAAAATGAATTCTGCATCATTGCCAAAAGTTCAAATTTTGTTAATAGTTCTGATTTCCATATCCGATGTGTTCCCTTTTTTGTCAAGGAAAAGTTTAATCCATTCCTGCATAAGCCTTGGGATGGAAAGGGGGGACTAGGGGGTTTAGTCCCCCCTCCCAATTTTTGCAAATACAGACATAATATAGGATTAGAAAATTAGGGATTATCATTTTCTGTTTGTTAAGCCTCCCCCCCCCTCCCTCCCATTTATTTGTGCTTAAATGTAAAACTTAAAAAAGAGCAATGAAAAAAAAATTGTATTTGATTTTAATACATAGAGTATTGAAGGGTTGAGTTTTTTTTTTACATTGATATGAATGCATTTTAGGACATCAGGCTTCAGTAAATGTTGTGCAGATTGGAAATGGGATCCAGTAAGAAACTCATGTGAACGTAAGGCTTTTTAAAATTAATTCACATTTTATTTATATACGGACACAGACAAGACGTTAAAGATTATTCAGGGAAGTTGGTCGGTTTATTTTGTTTTAGGGAAATATTACAAAAAGGAAGAAAATTCTACTCTTTCCATATCTAAAAGTACAATTCGTATTTCATTTCATTAAATTTTTTTGCAGTTTGTACCGGATATATGGGAATTGAATGCACTGAACAGTGTCTAAAAGGCTTTTATGGGAAAGGATGTTTTTATCATTGTAAACCGCATTGTGAGCTAGATTTGTGTCACCATGTCACAGGAGAATGTAAAATTGCCGAAAACGGTATCGTTTAATATTACATTGTCTGTGTTTCTTTGCATTTCCTAAAAACAGATAGTTTTCATCATTAGCAATGGCCAACTACACTGCAATTTAAAACAAAAAAATCATTAATTTCCCAATACAAAGTCAAATATTATAAGAAGTTGAATAAAGTCCTCAATGGTAGTATAACATTATTTTTCATAGGTCATTTTTAACTTCATTTCATTATATGATGTTATATGTCGGATTGTCTCTGCCAAGTTCCATATAGGAAAAAACAAACCCACTCTTAACAGCTTTTCAGTTGTTCAGTAGCTCGATGTGAAAATCAAATAGTCAGTAATTACTTTTTTTGTAACACTTTGCCGCATTTATAAAATAACCAGATAATTTTATTGTTTCATAACAAAAACACAGAATAAATACACATATGTCTTGTTTGATCTTCGTTGTTCATTTTCTATTCACAAAATTTTGTATATTATTATGAGGAAAAGGGTTGGTGAATCCTGAGAACATCACTTAGTTGTAATTGTTTGAATTGATGAAAAAAATATTATGCAAATTTTAATAAGAAAAACCTCAACTATTATTAAATGACCATGATATTTTTACACGTTTAATTCAACATAATCATATCAAATAAAATTAGTTAACAAATTGATGAAAATTCCTATTTTTTATTAAATTTGCTATAAAAGGAGAAAGGCATCTTCGGTGTTATTTAAAAATAGTTGTTTTTTTTTTTCGAAAATAAATTCAATGCTGCGTGTTAGAAAATATTTCTTAGTTAAGAAATATCTACTCAAGAACATATATAGCATTTGTAATAAGAGTTAAACAGATGAATCAATTTGTACATGTACATATTATGTTTCTAATGATCTTTTTCAAAATTGTAGTCACACAGAGCATTGTTGGAAAAGTGGATTATTCCTGGAACGTGACGTCTGTGATCTCAACTGAGGCACCTAATACATCACCTGTAGTCAATATTGAAACGAAATCTGAGCAGAGAAGTAAACCTAAGGAACTCCGTACTTTTATCCTTTGCGCTGGGTCTTTTGTTGTCTTTATTTTCCTATCCCTGATAGTTTTTTATATTATAAAAATCTTGCGACAGGTGCCAGGAAATGTAAGCGCTATTGAAATGGCTACATGTTCTAATTATGAGGAAATAAATGAAAGAGAAATGTTAAGGGAATCAACTCTTGTTGAAGGACATACGAGGACCGTTCAAAAATTACGCGGATTTGCTGCACAGAAAAAATATTTGACGACATAATCGGGCAAAATGTTGCACATAAAATAAAAGAATCTTTACTTATATGGTCTACAAAATTTCATATCAAAATGTTGTAAATTGGTATCAATTTTGAGTGATTTTTCAGGACATTTCATTAAGTCACGGAGCAGCAAACATTATAAAATAATATGTGATTGAGCTTTCATTTTCTCAACGTTTTCCCAAGAGTACCTGTACAGTTTGAGTTATCTTATCTACTCAACATCCAAACACCATTTCATGTCAAACTTGAAATCTATTAAACAAGTAAAGAATTCTTTTTTAGTTTTAAAACCAAAAACTGCAAGTATTTGTGAGATATATTATGACATTGGTGACTCTCAATTACGTTTTTTTTACAGTCCGGATAAAGTTTTCGTCGATAATCTTCTTCCCGTCCTCCCGTATAGCCATTTCACAGAGGTCTAACGGTTTAAAATTCCAATTTGCTATTTGTGGACATATGTCACGAATACCCTAGTTTACTACATGTTTCATTATGCATATTTTGGATGTATGTTGGCGATATCTCGAGCATTACACGTAATTTAACTAAGTGTGGTGCGCCGTCGATTCACGAGACGTCATTTTCACAGTCCTTTTCACGGGAATCGCATAAGAGGAAAATCACTATATTTCTGTTAGTACTTCAAATATCACGTCAGAAATCCAAATACATAATAATAGAACAATTTAAGAAAATTTGAGAAAATTGTCGAAAAATATTGCGAATTATAGAAAATAAATGAGTAAAATTTTGGTTTCTGTATGCTTTTGCTTCAATGTTTTTGTCGTGCTCCGTACCTCTCCATCAGCGATATCAACATATCGATAATTTTAGTAGATTTTTTTTAAAATACAGAAATTTTGCCCAAGATTTATCGAAATCTTTGAGATACATATATTTCTGTGAAATTTCATAACTCTATGACGTCTATAAGAGTAAATAATAGCACAGTCCGCGTAATTTTTGAACGGCCCTCGTACAACAATGAAATAATATTATTTTGATTATTAATTTGAATCCATGTGTTTTTAAAAATGTACAAGTGAAATTAATGAGAGTATGTTTTCTGATCGATTCAAAATCTAGCAGAATGTTTTAACTGATATTAAATTTTCTGTTTGTTGAATGAAATAAAAAAGTTACTAATGAAAACAGTGAATTAAAAGTATGAAATATATGGAGATGATAAACAGTAAACTAGCTAAAAATTCATTTAAACAATACGAAATAGATCAAATACGGACCACCAATGCATTAGTTATAGGATCAATTGCTAAAGGGGAGTGTACAACCGATCACACCCTCTAGATCTGTGGGCTCAAGTTGTCATGATCGGGAATAAACAGGGGAAATCGTCGAAAATTCAGTGTGTAAATATTGAACTAAAAATATTATATGAAAAACGTCAGTCAGCCTTTGTTTGTTAGGCATATTTATGCTTATTTTGAAAATACTAATAATTTAGTAAAGAACATTAGAAAAAAAAATAAACAGAATGAAGATACTTCAGATGCAGGAAATTTGAAATAACAATTATCTTACATGTACCTATACATAAAGAAATTCATGTAGACTACTAAATACCACTTATAATGGAAAACATATTTTGCATATATCTGTTAGAGTTGATTGGACTGCAAATCCAATATAAACATCTGTTGGACGACAGAGTCATGCTACATCAGAAGAACATGAAATAAGTGTTCTTTAATATAGTCTTAATTTGAGCTGCAAGAGTTTAACAAGGAAATCATTGATTGTGTGATATCATATAATGAAAGAAAAAAAAAGAAAGGTGGGGGAATCTTTTAAGGTAAATAATTTCTTTTTTCCTCAAGTAATTTCCAGTTTTCTATCTAGCGTTTAAAATATCATTTGTAATGAAAATATACCCAAAATGCCCTTGATTTTATTTGATAATGAATGGCTTATTGATACCATACCCCATCCCTCGTTAAAGTGAAATTTTTCATTGTCTCACACTACTGGCTTTTAAATTAAAACCCCTGTCCGTATGAAAATCCACTGTCTTTCTCTGTATCCTACAGCATTTTCACAGTAATCTACGGTATATCTACAGTATGCTACGGTATGCTAGCTCTGTATATACAGTAAATCTCTGTATGCCACTGTATGTATCCCCAGCATGCCACAGTAACATGCAGTAGGCCCCGATACGCCTACAGTATGCCACTGTATGGCTACTGTTTCCTACAGACAACTACAGACAACTACGGTAAACCACAGTATATGCCCCAGTACGCCCCTGTATATGTTCATCAAAAATAAGAAGTTTACACACTCCCAGAGCACTGTACGTTTACCTAAGATGTGGGATTATCAATTTAGTACACAGAGTTACTTACCTAAGAAATTTTTGAACATTATTTTAAACACATAGTAGTATCTCTTTTAGTTTGTTAGGAAACTTATTGTGTTCTTTTATAAATCTTAAACAACTATTAAAAATTAATAAATCGTTGCTTCAAAAAATATTTATCTATCAATTTTTGAAATTAATAATTAAATTATTCTTTGAATTTGTTTATTAGTTAATTTATTTATTTATTTATTTTGCAAACACCTATTTAATCCATAAAATACTTGGAGTGACTTTGTAACTTTTGGAAAAACAAACAAACAAACAAACAAAAAAAAAACACGGCCGGGGTAATGCTGCATTTTGGAAAATTGTAGTTTTTAAAATTGATATAGTTTCTTTGACAAAAATAAATATAATTTATTAACGGCATGAAATTAATCATTTTAAAAACAAATCAATCTATTTCTTGACAAATGCAGAGCTGCATAGTAAACACGGCACAAAATTAATAATGTGAAGTGGAAAGTGAAAATTAAATAAAATAAATGACTTTAAAAATACAAAATTTATAAATGAACTAATTATTTATCTTATTTATTTATTCTGTCCATCAATTTATCCACAAATACATAAATAAAAAAAAAATAAATAAAAAATTATTTATTTATTTTTGTAATTGACAAGACAACACAGTGATTAAATATACACCCCCCCCCCCCCCATTGATTTGTGTTTTTTGTTTTATTTTTACATGAAAATTATTTCTCCTAAAATTCTTTTTTTTTTTTTTTTTATTTTATTTTATTAATTTCCTCTCTGTATTTTATAAACCTTTAATTTAGAACCAGGAAGATTTTTTTCTTTCATTTTGGAAGCACAACCTTAGTATACAGTCATGTACTTATACAATAAAAACATCTGTTATGTCCATGGTTTCGCACAGAAAATGTTGTTTTTTTTTTCATCAGAGAAATGACAAAAACGAATGACAATGTACATGTATACATGTACCGATCTAAATAGTTGTAACCGCGGTCTAGTTTAGCGAATTAACATGATTATAGATGCACACTTCCATGTGTTTCTTTACTATGTTTACTGAAAAACGACTAGAAATAACGAAAATCTGTTGAAAAATTACATAGTTTAAAGAATTAAAAAAAATATCTCATTTTCTCTACACATCGAAAGATGTGCTATTTTTAGAACATGGAAAAACCCAAGTATGTATTTTACTTTGAAAAGATTATTTATGCAGCAATTTGTCTAACAAAACTACTATATCACGGTTTTCTATCAATCTAACATTTGTTCTTTCCTCTGTTAAGTATTTTTCTCTGCTCTGATGGCATGTATAATGCCAGCGTCTATCAAGCCGTGTTGACGAAGAGCCATGCTTGTTTACGACGGTCGATAACTCTTAAACAGAAACAGTGTTACGACATCGGCAATCATCGGCATACGCCGTCATTTTTACCGTAAGTGCCCTGTTATACATCTAAATCCTTAATTGCAGCATTACTCTTGTTGTGTATGTGTGTTTGTGTAATTTTTTTTTCTCCAAAAGGAACAAAAAAGCCATTCCAATTATTTTATGGGTTAAACAGGTGTTAGAAAAATAAATAAATAAATGGTAAATAAATAAAATAATTAATTAATTAATCATCATAAAAATGTCAAACTATTTAATTTGATGTTTTACACTGACAATGCAACAAAAAGATCAATTATTTATATCCCCGAAAATGAGATTTTTTAGGGTTTTTTGTTCAAATATTTTTATCCTTAACTATGTTACAAAGTATTTTTGAAGCATATTAAAACAACTTTCAGTTATTTTACGTCTGTGATGGATATCAAAATAATCGTCAGATTATACACAATTTATATTTGTCAATTGCAATTTCATATTTTTACTTTGTTTTGATTGAAAAAAAGATCGGTTTTCAAAACTTTAAAAATTGACGATTCAAACAAATTAATCAATTATAATCCCGAAAATTTGATTTAATTGGCTTATTTAATGTAAACAAGTTTCCGCTAAAATGTATCTCAAAGTCTTTTTGAAGCATATTTACACTACTTTTAATTATTTTGCTTCCGTGTTGGATATCAAAATAATCGTCTCATTATGCACAATCTTAACCCGTCGATAGCTTTTTGATACTTTTATTTTGTTTTGATTGAAAAAAATCGGTTCTCTCAAAAAGAGAAAATGTTGTTTCAAACAGCCTCAGAGTAGACACGGTTGCTCTCTGCCATAAAATAAACAAGGTATAGTGGTCAGTGAAAAAGACAATAGGTGTCATTACTGTGTACCCCATGTCACTTGTAAACAATCAATGGCTTTGAAGTTCTTTCAAAATCGTGTTAGGGTTTTGAAAACCGATTTTTTTTTCAATCAAAATAAAGTAAAAATAAGAAATTGCAATTGACAAATTAAAATTGTGCATAATCTTACTATTATTTTGATATCCATCATGGACGTAAAATAATTGAAATTTGTTTTAATATGCTTAAAAAAAATACTTTGTAGCATATTCTAGGAGAAATAATTTTCATATAAAAATAAAACAAATAAAAAATCAATGGGGGGGGGGGGGTGTATATTTAATCACTGTGTTGTCTTGTCAATTACAAAAATAAATAAACTATTTTTTTTATTTATTTTGTTTATTTATGTATTTGTAGATGAATTGATAAACAGAATAAATAAATAAGATAACTAATTAGTTCATTTATTAATTTTGTATTTTTAAAGTCATTTATTTTATTTAATTTTTACTTTCTACTTCACCTTATTAATTATGTGCCGTGTCTACTATGCAGCTCTGCATTTGTCAAGAAATAGATTGATTTGTTTTTAAAATGATTAATTTCATGCCGTTAATATACAAATATGGACTCAATGTAGGTCAATATGCATTTATAATGACCCAGGATGACAGATATTGACCGAAGATACATGTAGTATATCGACCGAGGGCGCTAGCCCGAGGTCGATATACTTCATGTATCTGAGGTCAATATATGTCTTCCTGGGTCATTATAAATGCATATTGATCGTGCATTGAGTCCATATTTATTATATTATATAAATACTAGTAATAATTTCCAAAATTGTTTTAGTACAATGTATATCTTCCTTATGTTTACAGAGATAGTATTAACCATAAATAAGTTGAATGTAAATGTTTCAGAATTCATTGAATATCACTCAGAGGAAATTGTTTCGGTAATAAATTTAAACCCACATCATTATAATAACGCAATATATCTATCTCCGAATAACACAGTACCCCCTCCCCCAGATTTCGTTTACACTTGCAGAGGAAATGCACTCACAAAATATAAATACCTATGTCTTCTAAGATTACAATCTTACATGGCATGCTTGTCTTTATTTTCTTTAGTCTCCGTAATCGCGTAAACAGCGTCAAAACTCTGCTCGCCGAGTGGAAAAGTCGAACTCAACCATGAAATGTTATGTGCTAAGTATTCCCGAAAAATGGTGACAGATATCCTTGTAATTGTTTTGTATTATCAGCCTCAGAGTTCTTCACTATGTCTTTTAAATTTTTCTTACCTACAACTTGCGAACTTCCATGTTTGTCTAAAGCGAAAGTGAAAACGAGGCAGCTCGTGCGAGTCATTATTCGCTTTCGGCGGTCGTTATTAAAAAATAAGTACTTCGTATTGACCAATCAGATTATCGGATTTCACAAAGTTATATAATATCAAATTATATTTATTTTTGTCAAAGAAACTATATCAATTTTAAAAACTACAATTTTCCAAAATGCAGCATTACCCTGGCCGTGTTTTTTCTTCTTTTTTTTTTTGTTTGTTTGTTTTTCTAAAAGTTACAAAGTCACTCCAAGTATTTTATGGATTAAATAGGTGTTTGCAAAATAACTAAATAAATAAATTAACTAATAAACAAATTCAAAGAATAATTTAATAATTAATTTCAAAAATTGATAGATAAATATTTTTTGAAGCAACGATTTATTAGTTTTTAATAGTTGTTTCAGAGTTATAAAAGAACACAATAAGTTTCCTAACAAATTTAAAAAGATACTACTATGTGTTTAAAATAATGTTCAAAAATTTCTTAGGTAAGTAACTCTGTGTACTAAATTGATAATCCCACATCTTAGGTAAACGTACAGTGCTCTGGGAGTGTGTAAATGTCTTATTTTTGCTTCAGTGAACATATACAGGGGTGTACTGTTTCATATACTGTGGTTTACCGTAATTGTCTGTAGGAAACAGTAGCCATACAGTGGCATACTGTAGGCGTATCGGGGCCTACTGTATGTTACTGTGGCATGCTGGGGATACATACAGTGGCATACAGAGATTTACTGTATATACAGAGCTAGCATACCGTAGCATACTGTAGATATACCGTAGATTACTGTGAAAATGCTGTAGGATACAGAGAAAGACAGTGGATTTTCATACGGACAGGGGTTTTAATTTAAAAGCCAGTAGTGTCACAGCCTTAATTCTTCTCTGCATGGTCTTAATTGTTGTGTTTATCCTTAACAAGGCAAGTCTTAGTTGACACAGACCTGCTTGGACATTTAGAGCCTTATCTTCCACTCAGTCAAACAAGATTTTTAGAAAAAAATGGAAAAATGAGAGAATTTTGATCCATTTAATAAGAGATAGGTTGAAATTCAAAATCAAAAGTATGGTGAGTTGTTCATGGATTTCAATCATAAAAGTTTTGAGATTCAAGGAAGCAAAATATTTCTTTCAGATCTTTTAGGGATATATTTTTTGCTGATTTCCATGGCAACGCTCTATAAAAAGAACTTAATTTGATCTGTTTTAAATGGGATAATTGGGAACACACCAAGACCTTTAAAAATTTGTCATCAGTTATTTAGAAATGTTCGTTTTTTTAAAGATAAGATCATATTGAAACAAACAAATTGTAAATCTGAGGGCTCTCTGTGGTATATAAACTATGTCAATTATTTTCAACCCTTACAAAATATAATAATTTGTCCTTTAAATATTTTTCAAAGCCCTTTCTCTATTATTTGGTCATGTTTTATCCAGTACCTTTTTTTCTCATTTTTATGTTTATAAAGTTATAAAATTCAATTAATACAAGTTTTACTTTTGAATATTTTGTTACCATAGTAACAGATGAAATAGTTTTATTTTAACAAACATAATTATCTGGGATTTAAAACATCAGACAATCAAAGTTTCGCAATGGTCATTGCCAAATGTTTGTTTTGCCCAAACATATGAACTATAAGGTTCTTAACATGTAGAAAAAAATCTTTTTTTTCGAATTTCAAAACATGCTACCATGGTAACTGTTATAAAAAGCAACCAAATTTTGCCCGATTTGAGTTTACTTTATCGAAGACTTTTATCATATAGAGTATGGAGAAATTCCGAGACCATGCATGCCACACCTTCTGTAACAATTTCAAGTCACAACAGAAAATAGTCTAATTCTGTTTAATTGTGTACTATGCATATTCCAACTGTAATACAAGTTTCATCATCAATATATAGCTA
Source organism: Saccostrea cuccullata (assembly GCF_032062105.1). Classification (NCBI taxonomy): domain Eukaryota; kingdom Metazoa; phylum Mollusca; class Bivalvia; order Ostreida; family Ostreidae; genus Saccostrea; species Saccostrea cuccullata. The sequence continues at coordinate 18,463 of NW_026935862.1, read as the reverse complement.
ACAACACAACATTATTACCGTAAAGGTGGAATAAATTATATGTAATATTTATAAACGGTGCAAATACATTTGCAAAAGGTGTACTATTATAATCATATATAGAATATTTGTTGTTATTGATGACACATTTAATCAGTACATTCCTTCAGTAATCATGGCTTTGCTTTTTAGTATTTTTTTTCAGGGTGCTTCAGAATATACGTATTCATCTAATTATATTGTATATTCAAAAAACCAAAATGCGTGATATCAGTATTTTCGTCTTGAATTATGGACCCAATGATCTGAGTGTTAAAAGTTTATTTCATTTGCTCTTGTAATCATACATAACACTTGTCACAGTAATTATCATACATCATTTACTTAATCAAAGCTAAGCCTTACTGAGCTTCTAGAATATTTTTATTGCAATGCTAAAGCAAATACACCAACATTAAAAAATTGAAAAAAAATGTGTCCCAATTCCTGTAATCACTGTTAGAAGGAAGATTTTTACTATCAGAAAGCGTTAAATATCGTCCATTAGACAAGCATCTTCAGGGAACAACGGGATTCAGGGTCAGTTAATTCATTTATTCTACAGAAGGAAGAGATTTCAAACTGCAAGAGAAACTGCTAAAATATCTCCCTACATCACCATGCTAAAATCAGAAAAAAAAAAGAACTGTACGCAGAGTTCTCGTAGTCTTCAAAATGCAAACGCCCATTTGATAAGGTTCAGACTCAAAAAGATAACAATTACACCATACTGAAACGCAGGAAAATGACAAAAGCAATATTGACTGATTGAGTTTGAAAATTTAGACCTGTATTTCAAAGAATAAATAATCGCGGTGCAAATTGTCGTTTAACTCAATATAATTATGCATTGATTAATAAAGACAATGACATGTTTAAGATAGAACAAAAATGTATTTGGTTATAACTGTGTCGCAAAGTAGTAAACAATATACGTCATTTAGTAAACAATATACGGCTATTTTCAAAATATTGGAAGCTATTTTGAAAATTCCGGAACCTGAATGACCAATGATATTTCCAGGTATCTATCCAGGTACATACATGTACATGTACATGAAACAAGGAAATTTCAAGCAAGATTTTTTGTTCAGCAAGTCAAATATTTTTCAACCATTCCGCTATCCATTTTCTATATCTAATTATAATATAATTATAAGGAAATTGCATTTCATAATCTATGTATGCCTTTAATGTTGATGTAACTGAAATAATTGGCAATAGCGCTAGAAATTAAAAAGAAAACCTGCAAAAAATCTTAAAGTATTGAAGAAAACAAGATTTTATTGAAAGAAAAGCTTTATCTATGTATATATATAGTATTTTTCTGTGCATAGTATATTTTGTGTTAAACACTTGTATTCAGTTAAGCAATTTGGAAACCAGAAAATGTCCATCTACCGTTTCCATCGCTTTCGAAAGATCCCTGATGTTCACCTGTAGCCCTTGTCAAGATGACATCACCTTCACTGACGCTTAGAATTGCAAATCCTGTGGCCATTTCATCTTCATATCGTGATTCTGTGTCGGCGTGTATTGTCCCTTTAACTTGACAATTTTGAACTAGCTGTGATGTGATTTCTCCAAAGTTTGAGTCACCGTCCCCTGGCAAATGAAATCCAGCTGCGTATATTGTCCAGGAAAAACCATAAACACCAGATCGTGGAGCTCTAAATGCTCCATTATGCTTGTTATACCCATTTCCTATATTTGTGACAACTGCATCATATATATGGGTTTGGTAGTCGCCGACATGAGTGAACGAGTTCGATATATACGCGTAAAATGCAATCGATGATAACCCCGTTAAAAACCTTTTGACACGATGATTAAGTTCTAAAAAGAAAAAGAAAATATTTTGTTTTATTTCTTAAGGAATCTAAATTTATCAATCATTATCTATTCCAAAAAATGGAAGAATTAGAAATCAAGCTGTCGATACAAAAATGAAGCTAACACCTACCTTTATTGTTGTGAGTTCCTGCAGTTGTCGTCATATTTTCAATAAATTCAGCCATACTCGATCTTTTAATCATGTTTTCTTCCAAATACTTCACTTTTGATTCAAATGTCAACCTTTGGTTTTCTATAATTTCAATAAGTCTCTCTACCTTCATCTCCATGTTCCTCCATTTTTTGTCGTTTTGATCATCTGCTTTAACCAATAAAAGAAACGATACGCAAAAACAATTTTATAATTCAAACACATCATAGAACCAAGAATTCGGCCAACTCTCTAATCCTTGGTTTACTTAAAGTTATGTTTAATGTACACTTAAAATATGTTCTCTTTTTTCCGTAGGCCTATCAAGAATAGTTTATATACCTCGATTTTTTTTTCCTTTTTGACCTAGTATCTTCTATTAATCAGGTCACTTGCTAACCATTTAAGGATTTTCTCTTGCTTAGATAATCCGTTATGTTGTTGATACAAAACAAATTTTATAAGAAGGTAAATAAAACTTTTATCAGCCTTAGATAAAAATGTCAGAATAATCAAGGTTCGGATTTTCAAACAAAAAAAAATTGGTAGGAAGGGAGAGGGCGAGTAAACAAGAGTAACCCATTAACCGATTTAAAATTGCAATCCCAAGAAAAATACCAAAAAATACCAAATTTGGTACACAGAGCACTTCTTGAAGGTGAAGATATTTGATCTGCTGGAAAATTTATTTCATTACAGTTACAGTTACCTTAGAATATCAGGAAAAAAATAATTTATATATAAAAATACGTTAAATATCGGTACAGTGCAGCTATCCCACAATTGACATGGGATGTGATCGGATACAGTACCAGCCAGACCCAGCATAATGCAGTCTCAGAGAATTCCAGGGGACTATGTAAAGCCGAATAATAAACCTCATAGAATAATGACCGGATCATATTTCGACGACGAAAAGTGACTCCAGGTAGTAATTATTCAAAGTCGAAAAATGACGCATTTGCACGTAGAAAAAGTGTCTATACACTAAAAAAGTGTAGTCACATGCTATTCGACAGCATGTTTCTTCCTTTATGGCTTTTCTGTGCACCACCTTTTTGCTTTTTAAGAGTTTTTTACCATTATATTATTTGCTTGGCTGTTTTTTGTGCCATGTGATTAGGAAAAATTATATCATTTGACGAATTTGTATGTTTAACTAGTCAATTTGTGATTAACTGTATATTTTATTCACAGGCCAGCCAATTCAATGTAATATAAATATATGTAATGTGTATTTGTATGTAATGTAATAATATGTATTGTAGATTTTAGTTTTAGTCATGACAGTTTCACTCAATTGTGTTTTTAATAATTTATACAAGAGGTTAAGCAAAAAACTACCATCGAATAGCCAGAATTGTCTTGTCTGATTATCAGGAAAATTTGTGGATAAACACAATGTTTTTAGCCCTAATTTCAGATGGTGACCCCCTATGGAAGTAGTATGGATTCGTTTAAAATTTAATCGTGTGTAATAGGTTCATTTTCAGTCATAATTTACTAATATATTTTACATCGAATATTACTGCGTTATGGTCTGGAATGGTACTCCTTTCTCCAAGAATTTAACAAGATTGCGTTTTTAAACAATATCCTTACAATTCATAATTTGAAAACTATGAAATGTGTGAAGATTTTTTGAGGAATGTAGATATAATCTTCCACTGGGTGACCACATGTTGAATAAAACGTTCATACATGCGATTTGTCACCAAAATGGTCATTTGAAATACAACATCGGTTATCAGTTAAAAATTATCTAAGTGTTTCAGGTGTTGATTTTGAGATTATCACTAGGAAGAGGAGAGGAAATCTAATCGAAACAGTCATTTATTTCTTGGGTATACCAACATTAAAATCTCAGCTAAAAGCAACAACTGCTTGTTCTTCGCTGGGCCGTATATATTAAACAAGACATCTAAATATCACAAAAAAGATGGCACATTAAAACAAATTTTAGATGGCGATCAGACTCACAAGCTTTGATTGTATGTTACGTACAATATGATTTTGTATTATCCCTTTATAACAAGTACAGTGCCTATAAAGAAGAGTCAGAAGGCATGTTAAAACAAAAAGGCATACATGTACCTCATATTTAAATCATTAAAAGAAGGGTAGGATACTATATTTGTTATAATATTAATCAATCCAAAAGAAATGTCTTGAGAATCAATATCTTTATAACTTATTTTGAAATATAGGCATTTTGACGCCAGAATGACGGATAGCAGCTGCAGTATGTGTTTTAAGGAGTATCCATGTTATAAAATATTGATGAGTCAAAAATTGCTTTGGCCTGAACCCCGATCCGCGCGGGTATGTTTAGGCAGCATATAAGTAATTTCTCTGGAAATTTAGACTTTTTGAAAAAAAAATTTAGTTTAATAAATTACCAAAACCACTGATAAACGTAAACTGTTATTTACTATTGCATACAGATAAAAGCGTGTCTAACGCAAAGACGTACATCACACATTCCACGGCATCACGTTTTGAATTTTATAATAGCACAATTTTCCTTAATAAAAAAGGCTTACAGGACAACGCAATTCCCTACGGATTTTTTTCAAGATAATGTAATATTAACTTAAAAAAATTTTTGTCAAAAAAGTGCGTTACCTGGGGTTTTGAAAAGATATCAAATTTAAAAAAAAAATATTAATTCCCCACAAATGTCGCACAAAAATTCCTTTTTTTTCTTTGTTTTGAATTTTATACATATGAATCGAGATTTTTCGTACAGCCATGCTCAACTCCGGATTCTAGCAGCACTTTCCAAGTTTGTCAAAACGCAAACTTTCAATCTGTACAAATCGTATGTTTTGATGTAATATTTATGTAATATTCAGCTAATTGTTGTTCTGTTGCATTTTTTGGTCAAGAATGACGGACGATAGGCCGACCGGGATACGTATATAGCTGACTGTCTTCGAAAGAAAATATAATCAATGAAAATAAATCAGCATACCTTTTTAAATCATTGAACTCCATATGAATTCAACACAATATTTCCGATATTTCCTTTTAAACTCCATTTTACGTATCTTTGAACATGCCGTCTTAGCCAAATTCTCTTTACACGACATGATCAATTTCCAAGTTACTTGATGTACACATATGACGTCATCGGTGGTAGATTTCAATCATAATGACTGTTACAGCATAAACAAAATTTATTTTTGTTAATGTTTATACGTTTCTAATTATTTTCTCTAGAGTTAAATTACAAAGCTAAATACCAATATTACGAAAACCTGATTTCTAAAATTGACGTCATCTTGCCAACTATGACGTCATAATGCAGCACTGATTTAGCTAATGTAGAATATTTTGTATGCTTCCTTATTTCCCCTGCGCTTCAACTGGCATTGGAATTTCATAAATATTTTGGATTCCGTTGAAAATAACGCCAGACGATGGCCCAGGTATGAAAAAGAAGACCTTGACATTTTGTCAAAATGGATTAAGGACAGTTGATACAAACAATTTTTTTCTTTGAAAAAGATTTAATATCATGTTAATATATCTCCGAAGAAATGGAAAATGATATAGACTTGGAATATATTAGAAATATTTCAAAGAAAAATCAAATAGAGACAAATCACATTCAGTAAAGGTTTACAGGTAAAAACAGAATATGCCATCTTGGCGCGAAAAGTGTAATATAAACATTACAAAAATATACCAAGCCAGGTGAATTTTAAGAGGAAGATCAAAATGACAAGAAATTTGCAATATCACATAGGCTGATTTTTACCATTTAGCTTTTCCTAATAAAGTTTAAATTACACTTTTAGCACCATGTTAACATATTCTGAAATGTGTTTTCTGAAATTTATTTTCACCTGTAAACTTTTACTGAATGTGATTTGTCTATATTTGATTTTTCCTTGAAATATTTCTAATATATTCCAAGTCTATATCATTTTCCATTTCTTCGGAGAAAACAAATCATAAGAACCATCCACTTTTCTAAACTTGTGACATGATATTAAATCTTTTTCAAAGAAAAATTTGTTTGTATCATATGTCCTTTAATGTATCAGATTCATGTAAAAGTGGCGTATTAAAAGACTGAAGGGCAATATGAAAACCATTTAACCTTTTTGTGTTTAATAATCCAAAAGTGAATAAAAAAATTAGATAGGTTACTAATCAGTACATACTGGTCCCTTTCGACAAAGCAGGTAAAAACATTGTCTTCGTTTGTAAGGTTTATTATATGATTTGTATTTTCGAAAAACTTAAATTACAAGTGGAAATCCAACTGATACTCATACTTCTTTTTCTAAGGAAGAAATTCTTCAAAATCATACGTCAGTTTTAAATATTTTTATTATGCTACAGAGCCGAAATGAATTTGAACTACCCTAAACATATAAGATTCCGAAGCTTCATTAAATCCTTCCAAACAAAGGTACATTGCGGGTTCCAGTAAATGTTCAACCAAGTCTCTTTCGTTACTTCTCACTAAGATATTGACAATAGTGAAGGAAAACGTTAAGAGTACTGTGCAAAAATATATTTAAGAAGTGGAGTGAATTAGATGTTGATACTCAAAAAACCCAAAGAACTTTTGGACAATTTGCAATCAGAAGATTTTACCAAAATTAACAGCTTAAAAACTTACGACTTTTCAACTTTATACACAACCATTCTCCACGATAAATTAAAGTCCAGGCTTTTTGATATCATTGACAGCTGCTTTAAAAATGGAACTCTTAAATTTACTTATCGGGCCATTGTTCATTTGCAAATTATTTTGTTAAAACACATTCTGATTCTACACACAAATACTCTGAAGTTGAAATCAAAGAGATGCTTGAGTTTCTGATTGACAATATCAATGTTAGTTTTTCATAAATATCAATCATAAAATTTGTGGGAATCTACATTGAATGGTGCATGACAGAAGATTTTTAAGATCTGTAAGCATATATATTTTGTTTTTTTTCAATGTCAACACTGTATAAAAAAGTTTGATTTGTTTATGAATGGGAAAATTAAGACCACATTAACGCCTTTAAACTGAGGTGTTATTATTTTTGAAAATGTACTTTTCTTAAAGATAGAATCAAATAAAAAAAAATACAAAGTGTAAATTTAATGGATCTCTGTGGTATATAAACCATGGAAAATACAGACTTGCTGATCAGATGCAAACAAGAGAACTTTGGTATCATCATTATTAAAGGAGGATGTATATAGATTGGAAATGTTATCCGAAAAGACCTCAAGTCGACATCAAAGAACCGAGGGCAAAATAAAGAGGGGAAGGCCTAGAATATCCTGGCGAAGGGCAGTCAAAAGCGAGATAAAAGCAATGCACCAGACCTGGGGATCATTGACAAGGCTCTACCAAGAAAGACAAGAATGAAGGAAGTTTGTTGCTTCCCTATACGCACCACAGGGTGTACATTTAAAGGACGATGATGATGATGATGAACCTTGCAAACAAATACGTTTCGAAATCCTTTTCCCTATCATATATCACCCTATATCTATTTTGTTTATTGTTTTTATTAACGACGTTATAAAATGCAGTGAAAAAAATGTACTTTGTTACAATACTAGCGTATGTAATTATAATAGATTTGCCGAACATGTTTAACATGTATTTAAAACATCAGGCCTTTGAAGATTGGAAATAGTTATTACCAATTATTTGCATTGCCCAAAAATATTAACTATGGAGCTCTAAACATGTACAAAGTTTGTCTTTCTTTAAGGTTGAAGACATGTTGCCATGGTAACCGTAATACATACATTGTAGCAAACATTTTTCTTGATTTTAGTTTAGGGTATCAGTGACTTTTATCATAGAGAGTATGAGAAATTCTGAGACTATGCATACCACAGCTCCTGTATAAATTTAAAGTCATAACAGAAATGATTTTTTAGGGGCTGGGGGAGGCTAATTTTAGACTATATTGATCCTCTTTGGAAAAAGAGCTCCATATGAAGATAAACAAAAAATGAAAAAAAAATAAAACTAAAATGCATGATTTTTTTGCCAAGTAATATTTGATAGCTTGAAATATCTTTAAGAAAAAATAATTTATATCTGATGGTTAATTTGTTGACCCGCCAGCCTCCTTAATGCTATTTAATTTAACGTATATTCCAATTGTAAAACAGCATTATCATCAATATAAAGCAAATGGTATTTTTAACGGCTTTGTTACTGTTAATGTGAAGTTAATTATAATAAGTAATATTTGCACAAGGTGTTTTACAAGTATTATTATACCTCATTAGAGATATTCTACACAACGCGTTATCGGGTAGTAAAACTTCATATTTCACGGCCGTCGGCATCATATTCCACCTCTTCGAAATACCTGGTGTATTTTCCCGCAATATAGTTCTCGGTCGTTGAACGAAAACTCCCGAAAGTAGTAGACGTTACAATAGCCTGGTTTACGTCACCATATTGATTATAATGTGATGACCAAAGGGTTTTATAGTAAATGAACGTAAAAAAAGAAAAAAAGTGAGTTTGAGAGCGGTGCTGAATTTGAAAGTTTATGTTTATTTCAAAAGTGTTTCTTGTTTCGATATCTATATATAATAAACAATTCTTAACATGAAAGTTCGGGAAAATGAAGATTTATTCAGTATTTAAATTCCATTCATTTGCTGCTGTAATTGTATACAACTTTATCTTTAAAAAAAAACAGCGCCGTGAGGAACCGCCGTAACGGTAGCAATTTTTAACCACAGAAAGGGAAGTTAGTCAACTGGTTTATTTTCTTGAATTCTTTAATGATTAACGAGGCTGGCGTCTTATAGTTAGATTTATATTTTTGTGAAGTGTATCTTATAGAAATAAAATTATATTGGCGTTGAACTGCTTTGCATTAATCGCATATCGTGTCTTGCCCACACACTTTGAAAGGAAAAAAGTTTTTACGAGGATGACAGTATTAACTATTATCCAGGAAGGTGATTTAACTAGCAAGCTTAATGTCTAGATTCTTGGTATTGTAAGATCGAATTTTTGTTGTGTAGTTAACTTTAAAATGTAGGCTACGCAATAAATAAAAAAACTTCAGAATCAAGAAAAGCCCAGTGTTATTCAATTACACACTAAATTGTCATCGTGCAATCTATCTAATGTAGTTTTTACAGATTGCTAGACAGTGAAGTTTTCCCAGAATGCCTGACCGTGAACCCATGCATGGACACACGAGTCAATTTGGGCTACTGTAGTTGCTAACGTTCTAGAACATTAGCAATTTTAAAACATGTCACAATTATAAAACATTTACTTAATTAATCAATGCCAAGCTTTACTGAACTTCTAAGATGTTTTTTATTGCAATGCTAATACAAATACACCGACAGAATAACATTACTAAAAAAATGTCCCAAACCATGGCGGTGGTATAAAGAAGGGCAGTCCAGGTAAATACCGTCCGTTACTTCATGGGACAACGACATTTCCGGTCGGACAAATATATTTATTCTACAGAAGGAACAGATTTCAAACTGCAATTTGGAAACCAGAAAATGTCCATCTACCGTTTCCATCGCTTTCGAAAGATCCCTGATGTTCACCTATAGCCCTTGTGAAGATAATATCACCTTCATTGACGCTTAGAATTGCAAATCCTGTGGCCATTTCATCTTCATATCGTGATTCTGTGTCGGCGTGTATTGTCCCTTTAACTTGACCATTTTGAACTAGCTGTGATGTAATTTCTCCAAAGTTTGAGTCACCGTCCCCTGGCTAATGAAACCCAGCTGCGTATATTGTCCAGGAAAAACCATAAATACCAGATCGTGGAGCTCTAAATGCTCCATTATGCTTGTTATACCCATTTCCTAAATTTGTGACAATAGCATCATATATATGGGTTTGGTAGTCACCAACATGAGTGAACGAGTTCGATATATACGCGTAAAATGCACTTGACGATAACCCCGTTAAAAACCTTTTGACACGATGGTTAAGTTCTAAAAAGAAAAATGAAAAAGAAAATATTTTCTTTTATTTCCTAATAAATCTAAATTAATAAATCATTATCTATTCCAAAAAATGGATGAATTAGTATCAATCTGTCGATACAAAAATGAAGCTAACATATACCTTTATTGTTTTGAGTTCCTGCAGTTGTTATATTTTCATTAAATCCAGTCATACTCGATCTTTTAATCATGATTCTTCCAAATACTTCACTTTTAATTCAAATGTCAACCTTTGGATTTCTATGATTTCCATAAGTCTCTCTACCTTCATTTCAATGTTCCTCTATTTTTTGTCGTTTTGGACATCTGCTTTAACCAATAAAAGAAACGATACGCACACAAGGAAACAATTTTATAATTCAAACACATCATAGAACCAAAAATTCTCCCAACTTTCTAATCCTTGGTTTACTTAAGGTTTCGTCAAAGGTCAAAATGACCATAAAAATATTTTTACAATAGCTCCAAAACTATGTGTGGTATAAAGGTTAAACGTTTACAGTTAATAAATATATCATTGATTAATAGGTAGAAAGTATCGTTTGATAACAAATATTTTAAAAAAGATATTTTCTGAGAAAATTGTATCAGAATATGTGCATATTTAAAGAAAAATGCACCTGCTTAATTATGTTTTTTGTGGAAACCATTATTGCAGAAATAATATATGTTTATCATTGAAGGGTAAGTTGGACGTGAATGGTATCTGAAAGGCTGTTATTGATAGCATGACATGTATTATGACAAGACCCCTTTAAAACACGCCATTTGCATTGTACTTTCACTTTCAAGTCTAAACAAATGGACAAAATAAACAGGGAAAACAACTTTCTAGAGGTTATCCAAGTCCAACTTGCCTTTCATTAATAAACATATTTTGTTTCTGCAATAATGGTTTTCACTAAAAGCATGGAATTAATTCGGTGTATTTTTTTGAAAATATTTGCATTTTTAAGAAGAATTTTTTCTCAATAAATATTTTTTCCAAGTATTTTTTTATCAAGTGATACTTTCTATCTGTTAATCAATGATATATTTATAAATTGTAAACGTTTCAAATCTATACCCCACATAGTTTTGGGGCTATTGTAAAAATAAATTTTTGGACATGTTGACCTTTGACGAAACCTTAATGTTATGTATAATGTACACTAAGTCTTAAAAAAATGTTCTCTTTTGTCCTTAGGCCTATCAAGAAGATTTTATATACCTTGATTTTTTTTTTACCTTTTATCTTTTATTAATCCGGTCACTTGCTAACCATTTAGGGGTTTTCTCTTGCTTTGATAATCAGTTACATGTATGCTGTTGATATAAAGCATATTTTGAAAGAAGGTAATTAAAACTTTTATCAGCCTAAGATATAAATCTCAGAATAATCAATGTTCAGATTTTCAAAAACTCAATTGTTTGGTAGGAAGGGAGGGGGGGGGGGAGGGTAAACAAGAGTAACCCATTAACTGATTCAAAATTGCCATTCCAAGAAAAATGCCAAATTTGGTACACGGAGCACGTTTTTAAAGGTGACGATATATTATCTTATAGACATTTATGCTTTTATTACAGTTACCTTAAAATGTTAGGACGCAATTAATTCATATATAAAAATGCGTTAAATATCGGCACAGTACTGCTATCTAACAAGTTGACATGGAATGTGATCGAATACAGTACCAATCAGACCCAATCTGACAAAACTCCAGTCCCAAATTAAAGCAGTCCCAGGGATTGTGTTAAAACAAATAATGACCCCATAGAAAGTGACCCTGGGGAATTTTTCGACGACGAAAAATTACTCCAGGTCATTATTCTACGTCGAAAAATGACACATGGTGATTATTCTACATCGAAATATGAAATATTTTCCCTTAGTAAAAGTGTATATACACTAAAAAGTGTTTGTAGCACTAATTGCAGATGGTAACCCCATGGAGGTTGAATAGATTTGTATAAAATTTAATGGTGTCTAATGGGTTCATTTCAAGCCATAATTTCTTTTACATCGAATATTTCTGCGTTACGGCGGAATTGTACTCTATCTCCCAGAGTTTTTTTCAAACAATATTCTTACAATTCATAATTTGAAAATTATGAAAATGTGTGAAGATTTTGTGAATATTGTAGATATAATCTACTACTGGGTGACCACAGGTTGTATAAAACGTTCAATGACATACAAAATGTCCATCAAAATACAACATAGGCTATCAATGAGGAATTCTGTAAGTGTTTAGCGTGTTTATTTTGAGTTTAACAATCGGAATACGACGGGGGATCTTATCAAACATTCAAATTTAAGCCTTAAACAGCATCTGCATGTACTTAGCAATATAGATATACTTGTGTCAGAAATTGCGAAAAGACAAGATTTGGCGTCACGACCCATTTTCAGGGGAACATAACGTCAAATATATAATATTTACATTCAGTGTAAATTTCCTTATAAAATCCAATAGAAATCCACGACGTTCAAATTTCTATAACACACGCGAAACCTTGTCACCGCACGTTAGAATACACAGAGAGAACTAATATATGCATTTTCAATATTCTACGAACACCAAAATGTAAAATGTTTTATTTCAATAAATGAAAACTATTACTCTGAAAAATTAACGTGAAAATTAACGTAATGTGCGAAAAGAATTAATTTGTCACTTTTTTCCTCGCAATGTTTGTTTGCGTTATTTAACTTCGCAACGTCATTTAACGTCATTAGACGTCACAAACGGCTCGTACATTTTTTAACCACGGCAGTTTAGAAAGGCACTAAATTCACATTTAAGATTAACGAAATAAGCAATTAAGAAGAAGGAAAATGATAGAATGTAAATATTCGCATGGAATTCATATTTTTGGATGTCTTCGGTCCTATAACACACCTGGCCGTGCCGACAAATTATCATACAGCGCTAACAAGCGGGATTCAATTTGTCGGCACGGCCAGGTGTGTTATAGGACCGAAGACATCCAAAAATATGAATTTAATGCTTAAATAAACGTATAATCATACACCTAAAGCAAAGAGACTACCGATTCCAACATGTATGACGTCACAAAAGTTACATGTATCACTATACGATCTCCCGCCGTTTGCAGAGCCCTCACCAGGATGCATAGAAAACATCCGGCAAAATAATGCCGTATAAGTTGAAATTTTAGCGAGACGCCAATATAGCGATTTATCCTTAAAAACTGGTATTTTATTTTGAGCGAGAAGTAATTTTAGCGATTTTAAAATGTTCACTTAAAAAGTTAGTACATATAACACGCAATTTATTTTAAGCGATATTTAACTTAAGCGATCTAAACGGCCTCGCTAAAAATGCCAAAATTAAATCCTTTTAAATACTTTTACAGTTCGTTACATTAAAATCGTTATTTACATCTACATTGTCGAAATATAATGGCATTGGATGAATTAAACTTTTGCCGAATATACCAAAAGTTTTTACTACTATACTAAAGAGTTCCTTGAGCAGCTTTTTTGGGTAATTATCTTGTTTCGTAATGTTACAAAATTGCTTTGCAGTAGCCTCTTCTGCATGATGATCACCATCATCAGAGAAGTACAAAAAGTACAGAGAAGCTGTCAAAATGCATCCGCGGTTCTTAAAGATGCTTTCATATGCAAGTAACAAATATCTATAGCGTAGGAATTTTAAAGATCAAATATCTGAATTTGATTTGAAGCAGTGATTTGAGAACGCCAATGGTTCGCAACGGGCCCTAAACGTGGCACCCGACCTATCATCGAACATGGTACAGTAACACGAGTAAAAGATAGACAATTATAACCAACACGAATATTCTTTGGTGTTTTATTCATAGGTGTTAGAACTGGGGTGTAGAGCACCCCTACAAATTCTTTTGCAAAGACCCACATATTGTAGGCATTGATCATTAGGGCGCGGGTTTAGACCCCTTCCCCTTTTTTTCTCAACAGGCATGTTATAGCTTAGTCCCAAGAATAGGTAAGTCGTAGTGTTTAGTGTTTTAAGAAAATGGTACTGAACGATATTAGGTTTTAACGCCCCCCCCCTCCCCTCCGAAATAGGATTTTTGAGTTAGTACAATATTGACACATTTTTTATTTTATTTTTTTTTTCTTGTCAAACTTTTGATGGATTTGAATATTTTTTATTTTGTCACTCAGCCCCAGAAATTCAATTTGCTTCTGACTCAAATGAAACTACAACTATACGGGAGAGAACAATTACAATTACTTACTAAAAGGTAAAGGCATAGGGCTAAAAGATGCGCACAAATTTGATATGCATCTTTAATCCCATTTGAGTATTTTAATTTAAATAAAAGAGAGATATTTTCCCTACCTGTTTAAGAAGGTATAAGACGCAATAATTCATATAAGATTTACAAGTGCATGTATGTTTTGAGCTACAGTAATTAAAACTTCTATATAAGCAGTATAGGTTAAAGATCAAACAGTCTGATCATACTGGGTATTGGACTTGTATATAGATAATAGATAATAGATATAAAGATAATTACTTACTAGTGTTTGTTCTTCAAAGCTGCTGATAAGATGAACATAATGCTCAGCGGATTATTATTTTGTTATAATTAGTTGTGATTAAAAGCATTGGAAGAAGGATATGGTGATTACGAACAATATTCAATCTCAAAATATTAAATATAATATATTGTAAAAAAGACATTAAAATCATCTAGAGCAGTGCTCACCAAATATAAGCCGACTAGGAAAGGATGCCTTGTTAAACTGTAAAATCACCTTCACGAATTTAAAGAAGTTACTTTCATATACAATTTTTAACCATGAATAATTAAAATGTCAATTAGCAGTGCTTTAAGTTTATTGAAGATTTTATTCCAAAAGACAGTAGAGTGAGTATCAATCCAACTTTAGAAGTTGAGTGCATTTGTCATTCTAACAAGAGAATAGAAGAACTAAGAGACATGAAAAAGAGCAAAAAACCCTAACTAAAGAACAAAAAGCCCTAACTATATCGTCCATGAATTAAAATACGACATTTCCGAGGTATGTGTATTGACTTCAAATGTACCATTACAATAAATAAATACATACAATCACCAAACGAAGTAAATTAATATCCTTGTCATCTCTACTCTTGATTTAAATAAAGTCCACAACAATAAATATTTCATATGCATTTTGTTAGGATTCGTTATTTTGCATGTTTATGTTACGTTTGTTCCAGAAATACCGCGAGATTTGTACATTCTCCGACTTTTTCACAAAAGAGCGCACTAAGAACTATAACTCTTCCATAGTGGAAAAAGAACGTATTGTTTTTAAATACAAATGTAGATCATTAACGGAAACATCTTATATCATGTTGTTGATCTTAACCTGAAAACGACACTTCACGATGTGTTTATTTATAAATATTATCAGCATAGATCTGAAATTGATCGTTGTTATGTATATATACAGTATATACATATGGAAATCCTTTTTTGCAATACATACGATTTAATTGGAAACGATTCTTAGATGATTGTTTCATTTTTGGACAAGATCTACTGAGGATTTACAAGAATTCCATACCATTCTTAACAATCTACATCCTTCTAATAAATTAACCTTGGAAAAGAGCAGGTTAGAACTACCCTTTTTGGATATTCTTATAGTTAAGGAGGGTCGCAAAATCATAACAGATTTATACTACAAGAAAACGGATTCCCACCAATATCTCGTATTTAATTCTTGCCATTCGTCACACGTTAAACGTAACATACCTTTTAATATGGGAAGACGTGTTTGTACCATTGTCATAGATGAAACCAGAAGAAATGGCCGTCTACAGGAATTAAAATCATTTTTGCTCAGACAAAAATATCCTAACGACTTAATAGATATAGCAATTGAAAAGGCCAAGTCAATACCGACTGCAGATCTCCGTTCTACTAGACGAGGACGCCAGGAAAACAATAAAATCCACTGGTCGTTACCCATAACCTACGGAACCTAAATATATATAACTCCGTTAAACAGTGTTTTCCTATTTTACAGCAATCCCAAAATTTGAAGGAATTAATTGACCCGAAGAGCATCATCTATAGCCGACGCCAACCTCCAAACCTAAAGAAACTCCTAACAAGAGCCAGATTCTCATCGGATGAGGAAAAACGCACTGTAGCCAAATGTATGGATCCCCTGTGTGGAACCTGCCCAAAGAAAAGTTTACATTTAAATGTGGTAAAACGTTTACCGTCAATGCGAATATGTCATGCAAAACTAGAAATTTAATATACTGTATGACTTGTACTTTATGCGGGGAAAACTATATTGGACAGACCGGTAACAAACTAGCTGACCGTGTAAGAGTCCATAAACAACAAATACGAGACCCATCCGTCAGGAATACACCTTGCAGTGAACATTTTGATTCATGTGCGAATGGAAACTTTTGATATTTCCATTTTATAAAATCACGGAAGATAATGAACAATTGCGGAAGGCCAAGAAAGATTATTTTGTTAAATTATTTCAGCCTAAATTGAATGTAAATTGAACATTTTAGCTCTAAAGAAATAGTCCATTTTATTACAATGTACATGTGTTTAACTCTATACATTTGGCGCTTTTTTTGACATTTACCTGTGCCAATGTATAACGCTGCCTTTGTGACGTCATAAAAACGACGTCATAACAAAGAAGTTGTATTGTTTTTATTATCATTGTTACACTCTGAATATATATATATATATATATATATATATATATATATATATATATATATATATATATATATATATATATATATATATATATATATATATATATATATATATATGTTTTTATTATCATTGTTACACTCTGAATATATATATATATATATATATATATATATATATATATATATATATATATATGTTTTTATTATCATTGTTACACTCTGAATATATATATATATATATATATATATATATATATATATATATATATATATATATATATATATATATATATATATATATATATATATATATATATATATATATATATATATATATATATATATATATATATATATATATATATATATATATATATATATATATATATATATATATATATATATATATATTAGTTTAAGAGTTGTTGTAATTTGTTCTTTATCAATAAAATTAATTTCATCACAACATGTATTGGTAACAATCCTCTAAAAACTAATGTCCAAATAACTGTATCTCACTTCCATTCTCAATGACCGTGTAGTGTAGGGCAGCGTTGTGAGAATTCCATCGGCATCGAAAGCAAGTTTTAAACTTGCCTAGATAGCCGAGCGGTCTAACGCGCTGTTCCTATACTGCTAGGAGACAGATTCCGTAGGTCGCGAGTTCAACCCCGGGCTGGGGCGGAAGTGAGTATCCTTGTAAAAGTGAATTTCTCTGTGCTTTCTATATTAATATTCCTTCACTTAGGGCAGTTATATTAGTTTAAGAGTTGTTGTAATTTGTGCTTTATATATATATATATATATATATATATATATATATATATATATATATATATATATATATATATATATATCGAATAAAACTTTACAGATCAATTGTATAATATTTATCCATAAAACAAAGCATAATAACAAGGGACTTTTTAACGCGCAAGAAAAATAACGTCATGTTTTTGCGTACTACGTCATCAGTTTCAGACAGTGGTCATATGTATTAAAAAAACCACAGTGATCCGGTAAACGGGATCAAACTCTATAAAATTAACAGTAACAAAAACAAGGAAATTGATGGGTACATAATAATGTTTGTTATTGTTCATGTTTTAGCTTATAAATTTTCATGTTTAGATTAAACAACAAATTGGATAACTAGAATGAGATTGTTTCTGACCATAAGCCCTTTTTGCTTAACTGCGGGACTGAATATCGCGCATGCGCTTAAGAACCCTGGGGTGGCAAAAAGAAAATCTATCTTGGTGAAAAGTTGTTGTGTCGTTGGGTGTACCAATAGAGCCACGAAGGGTTGCAAGGTTTCTTTCTTTAAGTTTCCCGTAAGTAAAACAAAAAGGCGAGCATGGGTTAATGCTGTTAATAGGAAGGGATTGTTACCAAACAAAAACAGTAGAATATGTAGTGAGCATTTTGAGACGGGTTGGCACTCGGACGACCGTGACGACCCCAACTACAGACCGACTCTATTTTCCTACAAATGTACACCTGAAGAGAACAGTGATCGATTTTCAAGAGCATATAGGAGAAACCTGACTAAGGTATGCTTCTTTGTATTATGAAGTACGAATATTTACATCAACATTGGTTTATAGTTAACGTCAACCCGAGATTCCTCTGTCGTGTTTTTACGCCCATTAATTTGATTTGACATTTAGCGTGATTTGAGCTGGTCCCAGTATTCCACGCTAAACACTTCGTATTGTACCAAATTTATATTTTAGTTGATTAAGAATTTACAATTAATTAGCATTTAATTATGCACAAGTCATGTTATATTTGAATGCAT